>NC_092093.1:77428767-77703767 GCF_045679555.1 Salvelinus alpinus
CTGTTAGAGATTGAGGTTAGATTTGTACATGAGCTCTATCAGAGCCATGTCTGATATCTGTGGATCAGTACGTGCATACTTCAAAACACTGACCGAACAACCACAGAGGAGTATGGGTCGCTGGGGACGTATGAATATGGTAACGATATCCCCCGATGACGTTGAACGAGTGGTCGAGGTGAGTCTCAGAACGGGCCTCAGGGTTAAACTATTCAACAGATGCCTTATCACTATCCTCTGTTGGATTGAACAGGTACAGGCAAAACAACGTGATGCTCTGAACCACAGAGCTGGAGTTATTTCCGCTCCAAGTCTTTCTCAGCAATCCTGGTCCTTTAAGACAAATAGAAGTTGTTTGCAGTACTCAAAAAGCACAGGAGAAAAAAAAGAATGTACACCAAACTCTTGTGTAAACACAATTTGCTTGGGATTTTTAAGTGTTTTCTTGGATTAAAACAGCCCATTCTGGAGTTAGAACCCAAATGATATGTTTGCTGTGCGCTCTCAGCATCATTACGTTGCAATTTCCTCACAGTGGGTTGAAACTCAAGGCCCTCACACACACTGTGTGTGTGTGTGTGTGTGTGTGTGTGTGTGTGTGTGTGTGTGTGTGTGTGTGTGTGTGTGTGTGTGTGTGTGTGTGTGTGTGTGTGTGTGTGTGTGTGTGTGTGTGTGTGTGTGTGTGTGTGTGTGTGTGTGGTATGTCCATGAGAGAGCCTTGACCGTTCAGACCACTCCTGGTCACACCTTCTACTCTGTCATTAAAAAGATTCCGCAGCCGTCCCATGAGAACACTATTGTGGACAATTGTTTTAAACATGAGGCTGTTTTTTTTTTTTTTAAATAGAACCAATTTGTGTTTTGTGTGGACTCGGGGTGAGTGAGTCAGTTAACCCAGCTGTATTTTGTGATCTGCTGATTGTTGGGTTCTGCTGCCTGCGTGTATTTGGGCGCTTCTCAAACCTTGACGCTGATGACTTAAAAACGATCATTTTGAGAAACGCCTCTCCCATTAATCTCCGCTCCTGACGTCTATGTTAGGAGTTTCACTATAAACAGAGCCTGAGTGATGGTTGTCAGTTCACACTTTACCTCTCTATGCAACCGATTGTTCCAGTCTGAATGAACCAGGCTCGTTCTGTTCTCTTCTGGTCTGTTAGCATCACATCCAGTTTCTGTCTGGTTGGTGACGGCTAACATTTATCTCATAAATATAAAACCAGCCCAACCGAACCCAGCCCTCCACACACACACCCTTCTTACACCCACAACATCAAGCCAAGATAAAGATCAGCATCTAGCCAGGATCCCACTTCTGTCTGTCACCATCAGCACTACCCACCACGCCCACAGGGATACAATGATGCTAACACCTACATTATAGTAGATTCTCTTCTCTACACTACAGCAGGCCCTGCTTTTTGGAGAGTACCTGATTTACTTCACTTCTTAACATCGCATTATGAATGTTCTAGAAGAGATGGTTTAGTCTTTGTGTGGAAAAGGCTGTATTCTACCGGACACATCAGCACTTACTCACTCGTTCCAGCCTTTCAACTGAAAACCACTGACTGATGGACAGAGATAAAGAGAAAAAGGTCAGTGCCAGGGATGGAGGGATGGGATCCCCCCTTTTCTACTTATTCTAAAAGTTAAGATCTTTCACACACACACACACACACACACACACACACACACACACACACACACACACACACACACACACACACACACACACACACACACACACACACACACACACACACACACACACACACACACACACAAGACCTTAGTGAGTCTTGGCTGCTGGGTTGTTCTTTTGGAACAGCCTCTGTCCTCCTCCCTCCCTCCCTCCCTCCTCATCCCTCCTTTATTATTAGGAAAGGGTGGAAAGAAGGATCTGTGGCCAGTCCTCCCGTCCCTGCCTGCGCTAGCTGGATTCCTAAGATGAGTCTCATCTACTGCAAGTGGAATCCACATCCATCAATGTCACACAGAGGCTTATTGTCACCCTACAGACCCAGTAAAGTATTGTATTCTCAGCTCGCTGTGGCCGCCTAACGCTAGCTTCATCTAAATGACATATTCTCCCATCACTCCACGAATGCTACGTTCCGTGACATTTCTCTTTTCTAAACTCGAATGTTTCTGACTTTCCACCCGTTCAACGGAATTGTACTGCTGCTGTGTAAAGCATTACAGTACTTTGCTTATTTTATAAACGAGCTGAGAGAAATGGAGGATTCAAACTGCATATACAGTACTATAGCTCATTAGACTAGATGAAAAGCTGACCCCTGATAATGTTGACTGTGTTCAAGACCTTTTATATTTCTTTCCTGATATAACCTAAACCGTGTGAACCAGTAAACATTACAGATGGTGGACACACTCTCTCTGTCATCATTCTAAAGCACCTCCCGAGTCGGGCTGGTAGCTAAGCTACTAAACCTTTCCATTTAGGGAGATGGGATTTATAAGTGCGTTTTAAACAGATTTTTAAACAGCGTACACACATAGACTACAGTACAATTCTCCTGGATTGAATAACTGTCTTGCATTGCTGTGACCTAATTCAACAAACCTCTATGAGTCCCCGGGGTCCTGTCAAACACTACTGTTTTCATTTAACATATTTCGTCATCGTTAAAATGTTGCCTGCTAGCATTTGTAACAAGTCACTTTAATGCTATAAAATACAGGTGAGCTTCAATCTTAACGCGTTGTGTGTCCTGGAAACGTCTTGAGCAACCTATCTGTCTGAGAAAATGGGCGAATGGAAAAAGTGTGTTCTTCTCGAAATTACTGAGACGTTTTGGCCCTCTGAAATATCGCACACATAAAACATATTTATCACTATTTAGTAGTAAAATGCTGTCATGGTATTAAAATACAAACAATGAGAGTTTGAAATTGAAATGACACAATTAGGGAAATAGACAATCATTTATCATTTTATTCTTCTTGATCGATCCACTTATCTAATCTAAAACAGAACCTATAAAAGCTCATTTTTAGGAAACTTGGCTGAACAAACCAAGTGTTTAGTAAATAACAAAAAAAGACCACCATTACCTTACTGTGACCAACTAGTAAAAAAAAGTAAGTAAGCACAAATTAAGTAAAATGTTGGTGATATATTATATATGCTTAGTTGTACAGTATATTAGACCGAAGCAGAACAGAACCTGAGAAAATGTACCACTGTCAAACCTCTCTCACTCTCCCCTTTCACAGAAACGTTGAGAATTATTTGCCGTATAATGATCTATATCATATCGGACAGGGCAAAATCTGGTAGTGAGCAAGAAGAAAAACATTCAGCTAGATTCATGCCATTTAATATGCCATTAAAGGGTAATTTGGCATGAAACCCCTGGCATGTGCATTGGAATTCTACTGCTCCTTGTTTTCAATAATATTACCAACAGGGTTTTACAGAGATCTTTTATTTTTTATCGTCAAGCAACAAAAAAAAGGCTATTGGTTTTTCCACTAAGTGCGGAACAAAGTAAAAGTGCGTCTCAAATGGCACCCTATTATCTATTTAGTCCACTACTTTTGATCAGAGCCCATAGGGAATATGCCAGGGTGTAGGGAATAGGGTGTCATTTGGAATGCAGTCAGAGTAAATCTACACTCACCATCTCCTGCCACGTTCGACTGCTCTCTGAAGTCATAGATAAAACCCAGGGCTGTTGCCAGACATCCACCAATTGTCCCATTAATGGACATTTATCCAATGGGACCCCAATCGGTGGGCACGGTACTTTGGCTTATGCGAATCAGAAGTGAAGCAGAGGTAGGGGCTTATAAGGAATGTGTCAGTGCCAAGAACTCAAGAGAGTTCATTCTCTCCATCTCCTACAGCCTAGGTTTGACGCACAAACACACCTACGGCCCGAGAAGCTCAGCTCAGGCCTGAAATTTCAGACACTCTGTAATTGTCAAAAAGCTGAGGAATTCTTTCACTACAAAAATATCTGGCATATTCAGGGGAGAAAATCTCCAGAGGAAATGATAAAAACTGGATCTTAACTTGTGGAGTTGTTTTGGATCCAAACAATAACAGCTATTTCGATTTCTCTCTCTCACTCACTAATGAAGAGGGGCTAGCAGGTGTTCGCATGAAAATTCCCCTGAGACCACGCCTCCGGGAACTTTCCATGTGTCAGGATTCAAGTTCCCTTCTCTTCTCGCATGTAACAGAAGAGAAACCGTTCACAATAATGCCTGGCTGGCCAGCCCAGAAACCCAAGAGGAAGACGTCAGAGCCAAGACATTATATTTACCATGGAGATAAAATAGTTACTTTCTATTAAAACATTATGCGGGCCAGGTAAATTATTCCTTCTTACTATTTCTTATTAAATCGTTGGGTGGTAGGGAGGGGTGGGTTGGGGTGTCTGTGATGAAGCCTAAGCTAAGCCACTCGGTCCGTCTGTCCCTATCTCTATCTCGGTCTGCGTCTGGCTGGTGACTGACGTGCTCAGCAGGTGACTTAGTGAAAGACAGAGATGTTTCGGGTCAGGGAGTTTTAAGGATCTGATCGGGACGGAAGATTGTAACAGTCGCGATCGGTGGACCGTTTCATTGGACAGCCTCCCCTATCCGGCTTATACATCACTTCAAATTCCTCTCCGTTCCTTCGAGATAATGCAAAACACGTTTAGCCCCCCCCCCCTCCCCCTCCCCCTCCTCCACCTCAATCCGAATTCCCTACAGGCACTTTTTAATACTGAACTGTATACACAGAATAGTGAAAACATTATTATCAGTTATGAAGTCTTCTTTGGAACAAAGGCCCAGTTGTTCTAGAACTGAAGAAGAACTGTCAGATCTCCATGCAGTGAGATTAGGTCTGATTGGTAACAGCACCTGCAAGCTGTGGCTGAAAATCCATGACACCGTGAACCCTTCATAACACGCAGCACAAACAGCCGTTCTGATATCCAAGGCCAACCCACAGGCACCGAAACCAGGGGTTAAGGGACTGCACTGTGAGAAATGCATATGCCAAGAGGAAAACTCCCACGCACACTTGTTCGTTTATCTACCTTGCCACTGGTGTGTATTACTTTAGCTTGGGTTTTTGTTTTCTTTGCACTGAGCCCCTGCTCACGATCACACACGCTGGCACACACACACACACACACACACACACACACACACACACGTCTGCCCGGTTCTCTCTCTCTCATGCCAAACAGTAGTCAGTGTGAGCATGTTACACATGGTCTTGTTGTGTCTCTAGTGTTAAACCCTAAAACCCAGTTAGAGGGGAGAGGGGGGAGTTAGGGGGAATTCCACAGTGTACTTGACATTAGGAGGCAAACCTAAGAGAGGGCGAGGCCAGGTTATCTCTGTTGGTGTGAACAGGACACATAGAGAGCGGTATATTAGACTTAGGTACCAAACTAAGTAGGGAATAGGGTGCAATTTGCAACACGGACTTAAAGTAACCGTCCAGTGAAAATCTCACTTTTAAAAGTGAATATTCTGTTACCTCATACCCAACATACTAAAAGGCACTCCCGCATCAGAGCTATCTTTTTGCAGGTGCATGGTGAACAGAGAGATAGCTTAGAATAAAAGGGAAATCATATCCTATAGCTACCTAGGAGGTCCATTTCAGTAGCCACAAGTACCTTGTTAACTTTCACTCGTCTGAAATGAAAGAAGAGTGTGAGAACAGGGAGTGCATGTGATCTCTTGTGATTGCATGGGATCATATGTGAAGTTGTGATAACGTGACAAAATGTGAAAGCAACGTGGTAACATGAAACTACACATGAAAAAAGAAATGTGACATGGGGATGAAAAATGTCAACATGTGATACCATGAAACTACAAATTTGAGCAGGTGTGAAAACATGATCTCATGTGAAGTAAATGTGACAACATGGGGATGCAAAAGTTTTTCACTTGTGAAGATACAATTCCACATGTGAGAGTTCGATTTCCACATGTGAAAGTTTTAGCACAACATGTGAAAACAGCTATGTCACATGTAAAAATACCACAAATGGTTTATGGGTTTTCTTAATCAATGACAATATGATTGCATATGACATTATCACTTAGTAATAGCTTTTCAATATGACCCCACCTGGGATTTGAACTCACACCCTCTGGATTTGGGGAACACTGATCTTTCTGCTGCATCGCAAAGTCTGTAGAGTTCCTCTACACGTTCATTACCTATAATACATCTCTGCACTTAGCAAAATAGTACCATCTGCACTGCTGTTTTAGTTACCAGTTAATCTGACTATTCTCTCATTATTGATTTAATCGACTTATTTCAACAATTTGAGGGTTTTCTGTATAGTTGTTTGCTGGTGAGGCATATTAACATGTTTTAATGTTACTCCTGAATCACCGCGATAAATATAATCGTTTTTCTTGAGTGTATTTTTTAACAAAGCTGAGATTTACTTTACTTAAGTCTAAAGTGTAGGAATACAGGTGAAATCAGTCATGGTGGCGTAGCAGGAAGATCGGAATGTCGTGAACCAAGAGGTTGTGAGTTCAAATCCCAGGTGAGGACATGTTGAATAATACTTACTCTATAAATAAACATTCACAATGTAATCATGTATGTCAAATATGTATGTTAAAAACACTGTGACTGCGTGATGTTCCGGGGACATCTGTATGTTAAAAACACTGTGACTGCGTGATGTTCCGGGGACATCTGTATGTTAAAAACACTGTGACTGCGTGATGTTCCGGGGACATCTGTATGTTAAAAACACTGTGACTGCGTGATGTTCCGGGGACATCTGTATGTTAAAAACACTGTGACTGCGTGATGTTCCGGGGACATCTGTATGTTAAAAACACTGTGACTGCGTGATGTTCCGGGGACATCTGTATGTTAAAAACACTGTGACTGCGTGATGTTCCGGGGACATCTGTATGTTAAAAACACTGTGACTGCGTGATGTTCCGGGGACATCTGTATGTTAAAAACACTGTGACTGCGTGATGTTCCGGGGACATCTGTATGTTAAAAGCACTGTTAAAAAGCACTACTAATGACACATGTTTGCTTGCAGGGCATCACCTGGGAAATATCAAGTGAAAAATATTCACGTGTGAAAAATGAAATATCGTCACGTGAAGTGTTTCACATGTGCAAAAAATGTCACATGAAATCATATTGTTTTTCTATAAGGGGAAAAAAACAGAAGCAGGCTGTTGAAACAAGACAACGGGGAGTGGAACACCGTCACAGCGCCTAACAACGTCTTCCTCACAACGAACGGGCCAGATGGGCCTGAGCGCAGGGGAATTAAAACAAAAATGTGCAGATGGGGACAGAAAAAGAGAAAAAGAGAGAGGCAGCAGCTAAATATTAAGGAAAGAATGTGAGAAGGAATGTAGGATTCTTACCAGCTCGATAAACAAAGTTTGCCTCGGTTTCTGAGGACGACGGGGAGAGGAGATCGTCGTCGTACTCGTTGGAGCTGAAGGATCCCGAGTGGTTCCTCTTCCTGGCGTCCATGACGCCGTTGGCCACCATCACGTGTCTCAGCGAGTCGTTAAGGTACCGGTGAAGCAAGCTGCTCTTGTACTTAGGAGGCGGAGTCACGTAGTCCTCGGCCAATGAGGCGGCGTCAGCGGCTCGGAGCCCCGTCCCCATCATGGTGGCACCCTCCTTCTTGATGACGCTCTGGTACATGGGCTTGCTGAACTCGCCGCCGCTCGTCTGCATCCGCTGAGGGTTGTCCCCGTCTGCAACACCAGGGGGCGCCACCAGGGAGAATCCAGACAACGAAGAGTGAAATAAATGAAAAACACATTTAGTTCCTCTGTCTGTACGCCCTCCAGTTGGCAGGGCTTCAACCAGCTACAGTGAAGACCTCAGCCGTCAGCTTAAGACCAAGGCATTACCAAACCATGACGGATGGTAGCCCATTTCCTCTCTATCAAAAGCACATTGCTGTTATCCTTTGCAGAAATAAATAATTTCCAGGGAGCTCTTTGCAGCCGAGATTGAATTAAAATATTGGCCCCCACCTGATGAAAAAAATACAGAAAATCTAACACGGTGGTGAAAAACAGATCCCCTCTCGGGATGGGGGAAATCAAGAGAGCGCCACTGAAAATGATTCGGGCAGGTCTGAGTTTTGATTCAGTCTGGGCCAAATTATAATTAGAGCTTATATCAGAACCACATGAAGATATTTGCTTTCCTTCCCCTGCTTCCCGAGGTAGATGTTCCAGGTGTATATTCGAGGTGTACATCGTATATCTGAAAATGATGTTGATATCCTCAGGTTCCGTTTTTTTTAAGCCTGAGACATCTCTTTCATGCCTTTCCTCAGGTCGGACATAAACCTGAGCTACAGGTGACCTTTAACCTCCCTCAGTCTGACCCCTTCCTGTTGAGGCGTTGCCACGGCCACCCCGCTGACACTGAGGTGACGTGTCTAACAGTGAGATCCTGACAGTGAGACTGAGTGGTTACAGGGTCACTGGGGTTATCGTCTCCTTAGTCACATCACTAACTCCTGGAGCAACAGTACGCGCATCCCAAATGCCTATATAGTGCACTACTTTTGACCAGAGCCCTATATAAACAATTTATTACAACGCCATGCAAACTGAAGACTGCAAAATAAAGACATTCCATCCTGCCCACACTGTGTGTCTCTCCTCCTCAACAAACCTAATTAGGGCTTAAAAGACTAAGTGACACCACAGTACAGTGCATGGGTGTTTTTCTGTGTCACAGAAAAGAGCTGAGAGAGAGAGAGCGAGAGAGAGAGAGCGAGAGAGAGAGAGCGAGAGAGCGAGAGAGCGAGAGAGAGAGAGAGAGAGAGAGAGAGAGAGAGAGAGAGAGAGAGAGAGAGAGAGAGAGAGAGAGAGAGAGAGAGAGAGAGAGAGAGCGAGAGAGAGAGCGAGAGAGCGAGAGAGAGAGAGCAATAAATACACATATGACAGAGCCTCTCATTACCAATTGCAGGCTGGGATCTGAAGGGAAGCTAGTCTTCAGCCCTGCTAGTCCCGTAGGGTGTCTTAATGACAGTGTGTCACAGCTTCTGAGCGTCAGCGTCTTTCTAACAGGACACACCGTGTGCGTCCCAAATGAGATGGGCCCTGGTCAAAAGTAGTGCACTGCATAGGGAATTGGGTGCAATTTGAGACACAGCCACAGACAGGCCATTTATAAACGGCAGTGCATGTCCCTGCATAACGGGATCCTACTTCGGCACTGGAGCTGCCGGATACGAGGCAGTAGTAAGGAGGATGGAAATGGTTTGTTTGGCTGACCTCGTTTTCCGAGGTAGAGACATGATATGAGATATGTGATAAGTGGGCACTGACATTGAGGGTTATATCTTCATGAGGTAGACATACGATGTTGTAATACGACAGGTTGGCGGCGAGGAGAGCGTTAGCCTACCTTCTGAGCAGGTGTCATCGCTGCTGACGCTCAGTCTCTCTGCGTTGCCCTGGACGTATTTGTTGTAGAGTTTGATGCGCAGCGCCCAGCTCAGATCTGGCTGTCTCACTGTGTTCTTCAGCCGCCGCCTGGCGTTGGCAAACCAGTTAGACACCTGAGGGAGGGAGGGAGGGAGGGAGGGAGGGAGGGAGGGAGGGAGGGAGGGAGGGAGGGAGGGAGGGAGGGAGGGAGGGAGGGAGGGAGGGAGCAAAAGTAAGAGAGAGAAAGTGAGAGATGGGGTAAGAGATAAAGTAAGAAAAAAACACAGAGAGGGAGAGAGAGAGGGGGAGAGAGGAGAAAGAGAGGAACCGAGACAGACAGAGAAACAAAGAGAGAGAGCAAAGTACAAGGAGGAGAGTCAGAGAGAGTGCGAGAGAGAGAGAAGAACAGAGAGAAAAGGGAAGAAAAATAGAAATCGCTGTTATTGTTTGGATTCAAAACACCTCCACATCCATGACAAAACAAAGACTATCCTTTAGGAAAATGTCTGCTGTGCCTCCCTCCCTCTCTCCGGCCGGCCTCACCCTGGGTACGAGAGAGGCGGAGAGACAGAGTCGGGTTGCAACACGGCGGACCCCGATACCCATAATACCGCCGAAGCAGAAGTCTCTGAGACATCCCAGACACGCAGGGGAAATGGATCGAGAAAAATCAGCAAGAAAACACTGCAACATTCATCTAGTCTAGTCCTCTATGGTCCTCTAGTCCATATCAAAGGCTTTCAAAATGCCATTCACAACCATTTAACACACCTAGACGCTAGACAGGCCCAGCAAATGTAACGATTCATTAAGTTATTTCCAACCCAACATACCCAGTCCTATGTGCTTATTCTGGATTCCAACAAACTCCTTCTAATAATAGTTTTTTTTTAATGCAATAAAATGATACTCGACCCTGCCTTCTTCATTCCACAAGAACCAGAGACCATTACAAGTTATACTGGAATAACTTTTCATGCTCAATACACTTCAAGCGACTTATGAAAGAGTTGGACCGGCAGTATGCTAGAGTACTTCTTTTCTGATCTTTCCTGTGTTTCAGTATCATGTTTCTCGTTAACGAATAAAGTCCCACATCCCTTTGTCTCTGGCCGAGGGCACGTCACACCAGGGGCCTAAGCTGAAACATCCACATGTGGCTTGGAGAGGGCTGAGAGAGACTGAGAGAGCACTTAGAGAGTATAGAGGTCTGAGGCTAATGAGCCTGCAAGAAAAGATGTCTGTCACTAAGACTGAGACTGGGGGAGGATGGATGGGTGGCTCGCTTGGGCTTGCGTCCCAAATATCACCCTATTGCCCTATATAGTGCACTACTTTTGACCAGGGCCCATTAGGCTCTGGTCAGAAGTAATGCAGTATGTAGGGATAAGGGGGCCTTTTTGGACGCACCCACAGTCACAATGCCGAGGTTCCCACCACAGACATCAAACACAGTGTTATGCCACCACATGGTTCATCACCTTGTTCCTTGTTCCTGCCCTGTGGCATACAGACAGGTCACAGACAGAGTGAACATAGCATGACCTTTCAACCCCCAGTATGGGGTGTGTGGTGAGGTGGGCCTGTGTGTGTGTGTGTGTGTGTGTGTGTGTGTGTGTGTGTGTGTGTGTGTGTGTGTGTGTGTGTGTGTGTGTGTGTGTGTGTGTGTGTGTGTGTGTGTGTGTGTGTGTGTGTGTGTGTGTGTGTGTGTGTGTGTGTGTGTGTTCCATGTAAAGCATTCTTCTGTGATGTGCTCACACTCCCAAAACAAACGGCTTCATTAGGACCAAAATTAAAAACAGATTAGGCAACCGACGCAGAGACAGACCTCTCTCTCTACCTCCCCATCTCTCTCTCATATTAATGACATTGTGTTGTGTCCAGATGACATAGCAGCATAGTCCCACGTCAGACAGAACATACTGTAGGGAGGAGCTCAGATCAACGTCTGACAGTTCTAGCCTACTGTTGCTGCTCTCTCTTTTTGTATCTCTCTGTCTCTGTCTCTGTCTGTCTCTCTGTCTGTCTCTCTCTCTGTCTGTCTGTCTCTCTCTCGCTGTCTCTCTCTCGCTGTCTCTCTCTCGCTCTCTCTCTCTCGCTGTCTCTCTCTCGCTGTCTCTCACTCTCTCTTGCTGTCTCTCACTCTCTCTTGCTGTGCCGTCTCTCACTCTCTCTTGCTGTGCCGTCTCTCACTCTCTCTTGCTGTGCCGTCTGTCTATCTGTCTCTGTCTCTGTCTCTCTCTGTCTCTGTCTGTCTGTCTGTCTGTCTGTCTGTCTGTCTGTCTGTCTGTCTGTCTGTCTGTCTGTCTGTCTGTCTCTGTCTCTCTCTCGCTGTCTCTCACTCTCTCTTGCTGTCTCTCACTCTCTCTTGCTGTGCTGTCTCTCACTCTCTCTTGCTGTGCTGTCTCTCACTCTCTCTTGCTGTGCTGTCTCTCACTCTCTCTTGCTGTCTCTCTGTCTCTCTCGCTGTCTCTCTGTCTCTCTCGCTGTCTCTCTGTCTCTCTCGCTGTCTCTCTGTCTCTCTCGCTGGCTCTCTCGCTGGCTCTCTCGCTGGCTCTCTCTCTGGCTCTCTCTCTGGCTCTCTCTCTGGCTCGCTCTCTCGCTGTCTCTCTGTCTCTCTGTCTCTTTCGCTGGCTCTCTCTCTGGCTCTCTCTGGCTCTCTCTCTGGCTCTCTGGCTGGCTCTCTCTCTGGCTCTCTCTCTGGCTCTCTCTCTGGCTCTCTCTGGCTCTCTCTCTGGCTCTCTCTCTGGCTCTCTCTCTGGGGTTTGTCACTTTATGATGAAAACCCAGTAATCTAGAGGAACACCATGCTCTATGACTCACAAAACTAAAAGGCCACCTAAGTACAAGCTGCCTATTTACAAAGAGAAGTAGGCTACAACATGGAGGAGATGATGCCAAGGTCAATGTTGTCCATAATGGAAACCATAAGGTTAAATAGAGATGGCGAAGTCATACAGAATGAATTCTGTGACTAATTAAAATGTAGGTACACTAGAATGATGTAGGCTACATTGTAATGAGGCCTTTTCACTATTAGAATTACTTATCTATATACGTATTTTAATTTCAATGCAATATCATCTCAACAACAATCAGATTATAAATGACATTGTGGTTAAACGGTTGTTCAAATGGAACTTTCCTGAAATATTTCAAATAAGAGAAAAGAAATACCTGGACCAAGGTCATTTGAGAGCTGAGGGCCAGCAGGATTTTCTCTGTCTTAGTGGGGTATGGGTTGTCCCTGTGTTTGTAGAGCCACTGCTTCAGAGGCCTAGCCATGTCCTGTAGAGCCTGGCGCTTGTGTCGCACCTTCCCACCGTTCTGACGGCCCCTGCACGAGCGAGAGAGAGCGAGAGAAAGAAAGAGAGAGAGAGAGAGAGAGAGAGAGAGCGAGAGAAAGAAAGAGAGAGAGAGCAACAAGTGTGTCACTCATTGCTCTCGAGAAAATAGGCCGGAAAATTGAATTGAGGCCCATGCACATACAAAAATGTCCTTCTAAAACAAACCTACGTAGAAAAAATGACATTCTTGATGTGTAATTTATGGGTAATAGTAGTACATACTTTTCAGATTTTGTTTTCATAACGTAGTTGTCAAGGTTGCAGACTGTAGGCCTATAAGAAATTGACATAATGAAACAATAGTGAATTTAGAGAAAATATTAAAACATTGCTATAATGAAAACTGTTGGTAACATGTGGAAATCATTTTTTCTCTTTCCATTTGTACAAAGTATTTTCCCTTTGTGCAAAGCTGTTGACCAAGACTTGATCAGTGACACACAACTTTTACACTTCTTATTATTCAAGACTAATTCGATAATATGATTACATTTAGCCTAGGTCTAATTAAGGGTTTCATTCATTGTGCATATGTGGACTACTTGAGGGATAATAGTTCTATAGAATATATATATATTTTTTTTACTGGAAGGCAATGGGACACTGAGTCACTTAGTCAACACAAATGAATAACATTGAGCTTAGCTAAGCCACCTCCACTTTAACGATGCCTATAGGTTGTTAAGAAGCAATGCACCCTGTGACAACAAGATAGACATGTATATGAGCAATATCAACATCCGTCAATGGTTGACAATGTGCTAAAGGTCTTTATTTATTTATTGACTGCATATTTATTTTGACTTCTGATGTAAAGTTAATAAATTAATTTAAAAAACGTGTAAAGTGTAACTTTACAAGTTTGCCACTCAATGTTGTTTTTATTATCATTGTTAATAGCATTTTTGCTATTAATATTATTACTATTATTAATCATAATGAATATATGAAACAGAAAAAGTTCCTCCAGTTTCTCCTTTTTAGGTTCCTAGGATAACACCTTTTTTTTTAATACAGGCCAAAAATGCTATTTGACTAATCAATTAAAGACATATCATTCAACTTTATTTGAAAAACAATGATAAAGGAAGAGGCTATCATTACCAACAATTTAATTTCATATACATCTTAATGCATTTGGGTGCAAAAAAACTTTTGGGCAACCCCCCCCCCCCCACTAAAAACAAGTGAAGTGATCGAATTCAGGGAAGAGTGGTGGACTTTATCCCAGAAAATGGACAGAGAATATAGTTGTTTATTTACACACGACCAAATGTAATGGGATCGAACTAAAGTGGATGTTCTAAGTGTGACTAAAGTGGATGTTCCGTTCATTTTATAACCTTACTTGAAGAAGAATGGCTATCCTGAGTCATGACACGTAAAATGACCGTTGGAAAGTAGGCCTATGTAATTTTGTCACCAAAGTGTGCTATAATTAAGCTGGGGCAGGGAAGCGTTTTATTGGTTGCTTGTTTTCTCCTCAAAGCACGAAAACGTCGCAATGAAACAAATAATAACATTCAATTTTACACCCACGGGAGATGTGCCTCAAGTAGGGCTAACTTTTATGGTCGGTGTGGTGCAGTAGTGCTGTCAAGTCTACTCACCAACACGCAATGGCGTGTTTCAACCAAGCACATTGAGCAATATGTATTTTGGTAACAGCAAATTCTCAGACATTGATCATTAAAGGAATTCCAAATGAGATCAATTTGTTCCTGATACTTCTAATGTGCTGCCTATGACTTTTAAACCTGTAGATGTCACTATGGTGCTGCGATATTCCTGCTTTGTCTTATTTCTCCGAAGCTTCACTGCAGATGTAACATATTTTCTCTTAACCTCAAGTCTGCCTAAAGTAAGGTTCATGTTCTACAAATATTTTCCTTGTAATCTAGATCTGTATGAACAACCTAAAGAACATTTTACTCCCCTGTACTGAATTTTGGCGACACACACCTCGTATTTATTTTAATATTCTTAATTAGTAATGATATTCCCCCGGAAGCGGCACCTCACTGTCATTGTGTTATCCCTCGGTCTCTCCTTACACTCCTTACACAATAACTCCAGCGCAGATGGAGACCGACGGTGTAGGATGTTTGCTTAAATGGATTCGTGTTTCACACAGCATCGCGTTTTTTAAACGTTTTTTTATTTTACCTAGGCACGTCAGTTAAGAACACATCCTTATTTACAATGACGGCTTATAAACAGTGGGTTAAATGCCTTGTTCAGATCGACAGATTTTTAACCTCTCAGTTCGGGGATTCGATCTCCCAACCTTTCGGTTACTGTCCCAACGCTCTAACCACTAGGCTACCTACCTTTCCATTCAATGCTGGTACCCATCCACCCATATATGAGACTACTGTACTGTCTGTAAATAAAATGCGCGTTGATTCGATTGTAACAGTCCACGGGACAATCTGGAGTTCTGACATGATTCCTTTTTTACTCGCTGTCTTATAAAAAGAAGCCAATATTGACTACTAGACCACAGAGTTGAAGCAAGTACACATTTATATAGCATATTAGAAACAGAATAAAACGTGTTTTAAAACATGCTACTGAACACGGACGGCCTAGATATTCTTAATTCCATTCCTTACTTAGATGTGTGTGTATTGGGTATATGTTGTGAAATTGTTAGATATTACTTGTTAGATATTACTGCACTGTCGGAGCTAGATGCGCAAGCATTTCGCTACACCCGCGATAACATATGCTAAACATGTGTATGTGACCAATACAATTTGAGTTGATTGATTAATCTGTAGATTTTATGTGAATATCAACACTAAAATGCAAACCAGGTTGCAATAGCAAATATACATTTCCTGCAATTTCCCTAAAACAAAAAGATCATATTACACTGATGGAAAAATGAAATATGCATGTAAAACCTCCTAATTTGGTTAATATTTTGGCTGCATTGGGTGCAATGATTTTGTCATATTTTGCTTAGATTTTTTAGACAACTTTTTGTCTGAATTTATAATTGAGATTATTGTTTTAGAACATATCCTAAATATTATTAGATGACATTGCTTTCAAAAAGCCTACGACGTGCATTATAAACGCATACTTACGCACTATGCAGACTTGGTTATTTGGGCTCACCATAATCTAAGAAACTCATATGCACAATTTAAATTTGCAGCATCAACTTTTTACACCTTTTACACAGTCTGTATCACTATGTCTTCAGTTGCGCCCCTTACCCAGATAGGACTATACAATGCAAACCAAATTGGAATAATTGAAAAATCGAAACACTGTTGCGAGTTTTGTTGTCTGATTCGTTTTTTTTAGGTTTGAATGAGTGACATAGCCTACCTCCTGTGTCTGATGCCGTTGTTGTCTTTGATAACTTGGTGATTGCTTGATAGCATGTCTGGATGAAGGTCCGGATGCTGTCCATCTATTACGTCTAAATAATTTCTACTGCTCCTCTCGGCCTCCTTCGCCTTCTCATCGAAGAGGACCTGGTTACTCAATTTGTTAAACACAATAGTATTCATCTTTGGTTCGGTATTCCTCCGTATGATCTGCTGCGTAAAATCTGTCTGTCTTCTCGAAAGTGTTGCACTTGACGTTTTATTGAAGCTGCTGCTGCCCCCGGTGTCCCGGTGTCCCGGTGAGTCTCCTGTGAAACAAGTGGAAAACGGAGATGAGAAAGTCACGCAGCTGGGGTTAACAGATTCAGATGTACATCATTCGCTAAAGTCGGGTTTATGATTTTGTAATTATGATGATGCGCCCAAATCAAAGGTGCATTCATTGTATTTTATCCTAATTCATCATATGGTGGATCAATTTACGCACCAAGCGAAAGCCTGATTGAAACCACAAAGGCAGTAGGGTGATTTCTACGAAGTGCTCTTGACTATACTCAAAGATCACTATGAAGTTCATGCAGTCTCAATAAAACACATCCCACTCCGCAGCGCGGTGCGGTACCATGCATCCAATAGGCATTCCTGTGAGTGATATTTTCATATTTTACTCACTAGGCTACTACTGTAGATTGACAACACAACCTCGCCATACAGAGCATCTCAATACATTGAGACAAAATACGGTCCATCAGATTAGCTAAATGGGTTCACAGTCGCACGGGCTCATTCGTGCATAATGTGATTCCAACCCCATTATTCCCCTGATTCAAAAAAATATATAATGCATTCCACACCACTGCGTGTTGCCATGAAATCTCTAGAGCTTCGACAGAAATGTCAGAGGTGCAATTGAGCGCACTTTCTGACAGACAAAATTTATCGGCTATAGTTATTTTTTCTTTCTTCTATTTGATTCAAACCGGTAATGTTTATGATTTAGCTACAATTACTACTGTCATACCGCAAAATATGTCATAACATGATCATAACTCCAGTCACGGGATAGACTGTGCCATCAGCGTGGAACAATGTTGCCAGATATATCCCATCTGAGGCATTATGCGCTTTAAAGATACGGCAGTAGTTTTGCCATTGTAGTCACACATAGGAAACCACATCAAACGATATCCCATTCTCAGTTACCTGTACCGCAGCCCGCCTGCTTCTCGGTGTAGTTTGTAATCCTGCTTCCAGTTGTCCATTCCCTGCTCACATGCTCCCGTTCTAAGTTCCTGAGCTAAAACCACACGAACCGCGGTCGCCTTTCTGCTTTATTCAGTGGCCTCCGATTCTCAGCCCGAGAAGCTGAATATGTCACCCTTCTCATGTTTCCTAGCACAGAGCCCCAGCCTGCGAACATAAAGTTAATACTCTATGCCTGTTCCGCGGCACGCATCAGGGATACAGCGCTGCAGTGTTTCACTGCTAGTTTGCGTCTGGACTTTTTCCATCTGTCTATTATTGCACGATACCACTTTTCTGTGCTTTGCTTTGTATATCAGTTAGATGCTTGCTTCATTGTGTGTGTTCGCGTTTTCTTGAGAAATTAGCGCGGAGTAGTCTGACTTGATGCAACACATTCTCACCGAAAAACGTTTCCCTGGCTTGGTCAATTGACTCTGTGCAGGTGCTCGTGTGTTTAGTGATAGATTGCACTCATCTGGAGCTTGTAAAACACACTGGCGTGTATTCCTGGATGCCAAGGGATGCTAGGCTTCCCCCCCAAAAATTACCAAGAAAATTTGAAAAAAAACTACATAATTTAACTTTCTCTGTGTTTCATCATTTCCCTTCAATTCGCAATAGGCTGAAGTATTTCACAGGAGAAAGGATCCGAGCAAGCGAAACAGCGCCCCTCTGTCTCTGTATTTGTAGGCCATCTATCTGATGCTGTCTGGTCCAAAAGAGTATGACATTGTTGCCGCCCATAGCATTGAATGCAAGGGATGTGGCGAGCATTTGGCCCACCTTGATGAAAAAACGTATAAAATAATAGCCAATCAGCGTTGAGCTAAACTGTGAATGGTCCTGACGCACCAAAAAAAAGGGTAAAGGGAAGCCAGTTTGGATTTGGCATCACTCCTATCAAATCGAGTTGAGAGCATACCTCAATGACAGAAAAACATTGAATTATTGCCTCTCATTGTGTTGTTGTCCTCCGGTGGCGAGCTAGCTTGCTAAAATTGACCCTTTCCTAAATTAACCATGGATGGAGATAGAGATTTGGACTTAATCATCCGTACTAGCCAATGATTATAATGGTGAGTCTGATCCAACCATTAATTACTACATTATGCCCCTGGCCTGACAGGATGGAAGTTCAATATGTAGCTACAGTAGATGTAGAAGGCTAATGTTAACTAGCTAATGTTGCCCATGAAAGAAAGTTAGGCTAGCAAGCAAGAATTTTTGCCAGGTAGCCTAGGACAAAATAAAATAAAAGTGTACTGTATGACAAAGTGATAGACCGTTTCGTTCACATGAAAGAGAGGAGGATGGTATTGGCGTTTCTCTACAAGTAGTGTGAGACATGTTTTTTCTACTTGCACGAAGGCGCAAGCACGTACACACACACGCACAGAAATCAAAACCATGGACAGCCACATCATTTTTAGCTTACGTTGATTGGACTAAATCGTTTTTTTGGTACACTACATGGCCAAAAGTATGTGGACACCCTTTCAAATGAATGGAGTTGGCTATTTCAGCCACACCCATCGCTGACAGGTGTATAACATCGAGCACACAGCCATGCAATCTCCATAGACAAACATTGTCAGTAGAATGGCCCGCACTGAAGAGCTCAGTGACTTTCCAACAAGTCAGTTCGTAAAATTTCTGCCCTGCTAGAGCTGCCCTGGTCAACTGTGAGTGCTGTTATTATGAAGTGGAAACGTCTAGGAGCAACAACGGCTCAGCCGCGAAGTGGTAGGCCACACAAGCTCAAAGAACGGGACCGCCGAGTGCTGAAGCTCGTAAAAATCATCTGTCCTCGGTTGCAACACTGACTACCAAGTTCCAAACTGCCTCTGGAAGCAATGTCAGCACAATAACTGTTAATCGGGAGCTTCATGAATTGGGTTTCCATGGCCGAGCAGCCGCACACAAGCCTAAGATCACCATGCGCAATGCCAAGCTTTGGCACAATTGTACTCTGGAGCAGTGGAAACGTGTTCTCTGGATTGATGAATCACGCTTCATCTGGCAGTCCGACGGACAAATCTGGGTTTGGCGGATGCCAGGAGAACGCTAACTGCCCCAATGCATAGTGGCAATTCTAAAGTTTGGTGGAAGAGGAATAATGGTCTGGGGCTGTTTTTCATGGTTTGGGCTAGCCCCCTTAGATTCTGTGCTTCTAGCTTTTTGGTAACAGTTTGGGGAAACCCCTTTCCTGTTTTACCATGACAATGCCCCGTGCACAAAGCGGGGTCCATACAGAAATGATTTGTCGAGACTGGTGTGGAATAACTTGACTGGCCTGCACAGAGCCCTGACCTCAACCCCATCGAACACCTTTGGGATGAATTGGAACGCCGACTGCGAGCCAGGCCTAATTGCCCAACATCAGTGCCTGACCTCCCTAATGCTCTTGTGGCTGAATGGAAGCAAGTCCCTGCAGCAATGTTCCAACCTCTAGTGGAAAGCCTTCCCAGAAGAGTGGAAGCTGTTATAACAGCAAAGGGGGGACCAACTCCATATTAATGCCCATGCTTTTGGAATGAGATGTTCGACGAGCAGATGTCCACATACTTTTGGTCATGTAGTGTATATTTTAGTTGTCACTCTATTAGACTAGGCATAAGTGATTTGATGATGTTGAAATGTTGAAGTTGAAATGGTGCTGGAATAGTGGAGGCAGCTCCTGTTTTCCTTGCGACTTGCGGTAACTCTGTGGTTCTAAATCAATAGTTGTTCAGTGGTCCGAAAATGTCGGAAACATTAACTTGCTTGACCATACTGTAGGTCATGTAACTGTTTGTTACATGCAATAAGGCCTATGCTTTGTGGATTTCACAGGACAGATGTTGCTCTCTGGTTTTGTGATGAAACAAAGGTGTGGTTGAATTTATTCTCACTGTCTTCTTATTGCCGCTGCCTTTAGGCCTATATATCACGGTCACAAGGCATATAAACTAACAGATTATAGAGCAAACAACACAATTGTCACAACACATAGGTTGTAATAAGCCTTTTTTCCCCCCTGGCTTCCCCAGTGATTTTACCCACGTAAAACGCTAGGTTATTTACAATCATGGCCTTGACGTGAATTGTTTAAGACATCACCTCTTATTGAGCATTTTCCATTTTTCTCACAATCCTCCAGATGAGTGTTTATGTTTTCAGTATAGCTTAGGGCTAGGCTTAACCAAGTTTAAAAGTACTTTTAAGAAAAGAAAAAGAAATATGCTTAAATATAACTTTAACCTTTATCACTTTTGGAAACACTATTTTTAGGTGACCTAAGATGCTCCTTTCTTTTTTACAAGGTCACCATTGCAGCCCTGCTGAAGAAAAACAGATCAATTAATTGAAATAGCATATCTAAAGAGTTCTCTGTTAGGCCTAATTTGCGGTGAGGCGTTCAGGAAAAATGTGCTTTTATAGATAGCCTACCACTGATTACCACTGATGAACCCTTTCATTTACTGTAATTGCACAAGTTGTCGCTTTTTAAAGGGGCAATCTGTAATTGGTACCTACATTTTTTGAATTTGAAACCAGGAGACCACTTTGTTGTTGTTTGAATCCCAGATTTCCCCTTTAAGGCCATTCTGCCTGAGTCAGAACTGCTGAGCTCTTGAGCTGTGTGTGTCCTTTTCGGGTTTATCCAAGGTAGTGATTCCCTGTTCATGACTAAGCAGCAAACCTATATGCAGGTTTAGAGACCCATGTAATTATCGTTTATTTGTGTTTATTTTCATTTAATGGGAGTGAACAACTTTTGCAAATAGTTTGTGCAAACACGCTATGAATGAGTCTCTCTCATGTAATAACTTTAATTAAGGTTTTGGTCAGTTTATTTGCAATGCCCCTTCTGAAAGTAACTCACTTTACCTGCTCCTGGTTTGACCTATGACCTTTAGGACTCACCTTTAAAGGTCAACATATATCCCCCCCCCCCCCCCCCCGACATTAACATGTATAGTGGTTCCTCCTTTCAACACTATTTCTAAACCTACAAGATACCCAATAAAGCCTCTGTTTTTTTGGCCCAGTTGAATATTTTTAGATTTTCACATTCATGCAATTGAACTCCAATGGTCCATATATAAGGTTGGGGCCTAAGCTTCACCATTAGAGTCTCACCTTCCTCTAAGCCAATGTCACTGACACTTCTACATTATCTTACACAGACAATGGACACAGAAAAGAAAAGTCACTTGAGTTTAGCTGCAACAAGGCCAAGGCAAGCAGATAAGGGAAAGCAATGAATGCCCTGCATGTGAAAGACGCACGAATCCAACCTGGTCTCAGAGCATTTTCATACTATTCTGTACGTAAATCCGGAATACATAATTTAATATGATATGTATGGTATGTATTAATTTGTGGATGTCCATCATCCATTTCGTATGATACACTATATATACACAGAAGTATGTGGACACCATTTCAAATGAATGAATGTGTCTATTTCAACCACACCCGTTGCTGAGAGGTATAGAAAAATCGATCACACCGCCATGCAATCTCAATAGACAAATAATGGCAGTAGAATGGCCCGTACTGAAGAGCTTAGTGACTTTCAACGTTACACTGTCTCACTTTCCTTTAAGCCAATGCCACTGACAGTTCTGCATTATTTTGCACAGACAAAAAAATGTCTCTTGAAGTGTTCACTTGAGTTTAGCTGCACTAAGGCCAAGACAAGCAGATAAGGGAAAGCAATGGGTGTGAGATGTAACACTTTAGTTGAAGGCCCTTTCTCGAAGATGGAGGTTTCTTGTAGCCTACATAGAGAGCAACAGTAATGGCATCTTTTTGTAGGCACTAACGGAGGCTAACTCTACCATGGCTTGTTGGCCAAAGCCTATGGGGAAATTTATAGGGTTTTTGGATAAATGCCGAAAACAAGGTCTGTGGGAAACACAGGCTTAGGAGATCTTACACATTTTGTTCTAGGAGATAATCTTGAAGCGTTTATGTAATCAAAACAAGCACATAAATGTTTCATAATTCTGATATGTCCTCATAGAACAAAATATATAATATATCCTAAGCCTGTGTTAACCTCAGACCTTATTTTTGCGTGTTTATTCCAAAATCCCATTCTTTCCCTCATTGGAATAGCCAACTAATAAGAGGTAGAAAATGCTAACTCATTCCCGTGTTTTAGGACTACAAGCTGGCGAGCTCTATAGGCTGTGTCCCGTCATGGAGGGGTGAATCACGATGCACACTAGAACATTCTGGGACTTGGCTCATTGGAACAAAGGCCTCTGTTCCGTGGTCCTCTGACTGGCTTGTTGATCCATCAATCATCCACTCAAATGAATGTGACTGGCTGTGGTTTTGGCACAGCCGGGAACTGAGAAGTGTTTGTCATTAGGTTTTTATGTCTCTTGTGTTCATTACGTTTATGTTTTCCTCCCAGGAACAAGAGCTCAGCTTTAATGCCAACTGTTGCTCTTACAGCATATGTCTGCTTAAAGAGACTATTAAGTGTTTATGCGTTATAAATAAAACACCACTTAACTAACAGAACAGACATAGTGTGAGTCCCATTTGGCACCCCATTCGCAATATAGTGCACTACCCTATAGGCTCTGGTCAAAAGTAGTGCACTATAAAGGAAATAGGGTGCCATTTCGGACGCACACAGACAGACACACAAGGCCTGGGAGGATTTTGATGAAGACACAATGTTCAAACTATTCCACTGAGAAACAGTGAAATGGGTAAACTGACGTGTGAGGATGACGTCTGTACCTTATTTGAGGGCACTTATTGCCAATGTTAAAAACAGACATGTATTTGACATCACAAAATCAGCTAGAGACACCCTTATTGCTGGGGATATAATCACGGCATCCATTGTTCAGTGTGTATCAAGGCTTTGGTTAGAAAGGTAGCCATTAGTTGAAAGTACTGTTCTGTCAACACCTTATACCATTAAACTCTAAATTCCTTTATAAACCCAAGTCGACAGCCCTCTGGAAAACCCTAATCAGTCCCTCATTTAAACTGACATTTTCACACCAAAGATTGGCTTTAATTTAATCCATTCAAACTGAGTAAGGGTTACATAGCTAGGCCTCCACTTTAAAACCCACAGACATATTTGTTCAAATCATTGCCCCTTTTTCGTGGAAAAT
Organism: Salvelinus alpinus; assembly: GCF_045679555.1. NCBI lineage: Eukaryota > Metazoa > Chordata > Actinopteri > Salmoniformes > Salmonidae > Salvelinus > Salvelinus alpinus. Next base: position 77,452,273 of record NC_092093.1, read on the forward strand.
AGGAAAGTCTGATGGTTGTGGGACAAGGACTTCTTATTGGATTGTCTAAAACGATTCAATCAGGGTTTTCCAAATGACTTTAAACATTTGGGACAGTAATCAGAACATACGGATATGGACAATCTTTCCACACGTACTTAAACCAATTACAGTGCCCTCCATTGTTAGGGTATGCGTCCCAAATGAGACCCCTATGGGCCCTGGTCACTGTATAGGGAATACAGGGCAATTTGGGACTCATCCTAGATGTCATTAGTGGCCGTGAGGCTTGCTTTTCTATTACACTGTCTTAAGGAATAATTGTTTGGGCACCCTAGCCCTCCTCTCCTGTTTTTCCTTTACACTGTCTTAAGGAATAATTGTTTGGGCACCCTAGCCCTCCTCTCCTGTTTTTCCTTTACACTGTCTTAAGGAATAATTGTTTGGGCACCCTAGCCCTCCTCTCCTGTTTTTCCTTTACACTGTCTTAAGGAATAATTGTTTGGGCACCCTAGCCCTCTCCTGTGTTTTTCCTTTACAGCTTCCTAAGACATCAATGCCTTCTGAATCACCTGAATATGCAGGTTTTATGTATTGCACGTGTCTCTTTTATTGTTTCAGTCACATCTTTGTTGTTGACTCTAAACCTTTTGTGCTGCTTTGTCTTTGGTTGCTCATGCTCTTTGTACATGTGTTTTTCTTTTTGAGTAGACAGCTGAGAACCTCTGCAGCATTTGGGAGTGCTTTGGCTTAGGCTCGGGCCTGGGCAGACTAAAAGCAGAAGGCTGAACTGTGCTTTGGCGTGATGCATGGGGCTGAGCGGAAGGACATTCATTAATGTCAGAATCATAGCTGGAGAAGAACAGCGATCGAGTTGAGGGTTAGAGAGAGAAAAACACGAGAGACAAGTGATGTAACAGAATGCCAGGGACATGATTGGTGGAATATAGACAGGAAGGTTGATTGACAGGTCAATCAAACTAATGGTCGTCAGATAGCTTTCGAGTAGACAGACCTCTGAAGCACATGGTTCGGAGAGACTCATTTCAGGATGGAAATGTGTCTTTAAAAGTACAGGAACAACAGCGTGTCACAGATACTCGGTAAGAAGTTGTTATACCTCACAGATGACATGTTGATTGGGTATCATTCCTCTGTGATACATGTTTCTACCTCTGGAACCCAGAGAAGAGCTGTGGCATGAAAATCATTTTTTGGTGGGGAGCCACAAGGACCTCAGTTCTCAGGTTGGTTCTGAACGAGGAAAACCTGGATGGCTTTTGGCTTACAGCTGTGTGGGTGTGTTTCTACACCAATTGATATCCGTCTCTCTCCCTGTGTGTGGTTGTGTGTGTGGCTATGCGTGTGTCTGAGCATATTTACAAGGTAGGTGTACAGTATGTGTAGTAGCAGCCTACGGTATATCAGTTTCCAAAACACTAGGTCACAGCTAGATCCTTCCAGGTTGTAGGGTAAGACTGGGTTTATCATAGTGTATTCTGGGTTTATGCTACTAAAACTATTACTGATGGGGCAAAAGTTCAATTTCTCGAACACAATGATTATGGCAATTGTTATTGATAATGCGGCACAGGTAACGGCTGAGTATTATTTGTCTATAAATCCTGTTGCCCATTATGAAAATATTTCCTAATGCACTCGCCATCACTGTTCTGCTGTCAGAGCCACAGGTAAGTTTCCTCTTTGAGCAAACCTCGAAGCCATATAAAGTACATAATCATAAGCCTGGGCTGTCAATACCAATGTAGGTATTATTCATGTTGTTGAGATTTTTATGGAGAAGTTACTCTGCTAGCCCTGAAACATGACCCAGACTCTGCGGTATTTGCCCACTCATTTCTCTGTTTATTTATTGTCAGGCCAGCTAGTTATTTACACTTTATGGATGGGAACGTCAAGATTCATTAGGGCAATGAAACCCTTTTAAAAGCCACCCGGTAATGCAAGCGGATTACAAGGCGCATTTAACCTTTTAAGGAATATTGAATTGTGAGGGCACATGACCCGCAGGGAAAGAAACTGACACACTGCCTACATCCCGCTGTGCAAACAGCAGGAGAGCGCTATGACACGCTACCAACAGGCCTGGCTGGCTGGCCGCTAGCTGTGTGTGTGAGAGAGCTGTAATGATATAAAACCCAATTTACAGATTGAGAACAGAGGCTGTGTTGAGTCCTACTCCAAATCCCTGCTCCTGCTGCTACCGTGGGCTTTAGGTTTTTCTCCCTGTTTGGACGTGACACTGAGAGGCCCTTGTGTATGCTGCTGCATGTTATTAATGGCTGAATTGCAAGCAATGCTGTGCTACGGTTGGGATTTTATATTAAAATGGCACTTATGCTCTCTAAAGGAAAGAGAAAAAAACCACTTCTGATATTTGGAAAGGACTTTTACTGTTCATTAGTTTCTTTATGAAATATTTCAACCGGGTGCCTGGATAGATGTGGGAAGTTTTCAGAACTTCCATTCTGAAACAATTGAGCAGCTAGTATCACAATGTTTCAGTACCAGTTCCTTCAAAATGTATTCCCTTGTATTCTTATACACTGAGTGTACAAAACATTAAGCACACCTTTCCTATATTGAGTTGTAACCTGGCACCGCTACCAGACCCTGTTCAAAAGGCACTTTAAATGGTATGTCTTGCCCATTCACCCTCTGAATGGCACACATACACAATCTGTCTCCCAATTGTCTCAAGGCTTAAACATCAAGGCTTAAACATCAATCTTTAACCGGTCTCCTCCCCTTTCATCTACACTGATTGAAGTGGATTTAACAGGTGACATCAATAAGGCATCATATCTTTCATCTGGATCCACCTGGTCAGTCTTTGTCATGGAAAGAGCAGGTGTTTATGTTTTGTACACTCAGTGTATATTAAACAGTCAATATGAACTTTGACCCATGGTTAAGCCCATCACCTGACCTACAAAAAATGACAGAAGTCTGGACTGTGCGTGAAGTGTACAGTAGGGTCATGCCATCGGTAAGAGGTACCAGTCAGTCTAGCGGGTGTGGCAGCCAGGCCTTCACATTTCCCTGAACCTGGGGACAACGGTCCGGTCAACAACGGTCAGGGATATCCCTTCACTATTTCTGTTCCCTTTAATGAAGCCATGAGAAGTACGGGACGGAATCTCCAGTGATGGCGACTAAAGGGAAGGGACCGACCGGACGTAATTGCTACCTCTGCCGAGGCGTGGAGACGCAACCTCTAATTTCCCATGAATAATGTCCCTGTGCCGGTCGACAGGCCACAGAAAGTGGCAGTTTCCTTTCTCAGAGGGATTGTGGCTCCGCTAATACACTCAACTGAACTGTGGGTTTATGGCCAGTGGGCCAGAGGACCAGACCAGAGCACAGAGAAACAATCTTACTAGTTACTTTCCCTGATGCTCTTCAAAGCACAACACAGGGCTCAGAAACACAGTACAACACAGGGCTCAGAAACACAGTACAACACAGGGCTCAGAAACACAGTACAACACAGGGCTCAGAAACACAGTACAACACAGGGCTCAGAAACACAGTACAACACAGGGCTCAGAAACACAGTACAACACAGGGCTCAGAAACACAGTACAACACAGGGCTCAGAAACATAGTCAAGACGAGAAAATCAGTATTTCTTTACGATAACAAGGAGGCTTTAAAATGGTAAATCAAGGGTCATCCTGTCTGAGCACACATTGGGAAGACATCGTGGACAAGAGGAACATATCTTTTTATTTTTAAGAACTCCCAGGCAGCAGTGGGTCTGCCTCTGCCCCTACTCACCGATGGCTAAAACATGTAGTGGAGTTGTGTCTCATAAATTCCTTTCCTTCAGCGGAACATGCAACATTTGTTTAATGATGTTAGTTATGCATATCCTTTTCAGTCAGCGACCTCCAAATCAAAACATTTAACAGAAAGAGAGAGAGAGAGAGTAAAGACTGCGAGATATAGAGAGTGAGTGTGTGTGTGTGTGTGTGTGTTACAGAAACAGCGAAACAGAGAGATTACAAAACATAAATGGCCTGAGCTGAGCATCTGCTTGTTTAGATTACCAAATGCTTCTCATTTAAACGTTTCCTAAAAATCTGTTTTCATATACGGTATGTTTTTTGAAAGGTCGTAAAGTGTGTCTGCATGAGCAATAAAAGTGCCATTAATCACCGGGTATTTATTTGTTTTGAATCGTTTTGATACTATGTCTCAGCCTTGGCCCAGCTCCTCGTTGTTGGAATATTTGGAAGGAGTTCCCTCAGAGTAATCAAGTCAAAGTTCACTCTCTCTCTCTCTCTGTCTGTCTGTGCTCCCACAGTAACCCTCAGTCACAGCTGGTACTGCTTACATCACAGGAGTGAAGATTTCTTCACCACATATTTTTGATGTTTTGCTAATTTTTTACATTAGCTCAGCCAGGCTGATACTATTAATCGCGTCCCTTGATGTTTTATGGGAGTCAGGAGGAGTAAGTAGTCTCGGTGTGTGCTTCCCAAATGACACCCTATTCCTTATGTAATGCACTAGTTTTGACCAGAGCCCTAAGCACTATATATAGAATAGTGTGCCATTTGGGACACACCCAGTGGCTCGGTGGCTGAGTTGTGGAGTGCTACAGTAAGTCTGGAAGGCTAATTAGGAGCAGGACACTTGAGCAGACAGACCAGAGAAGAGGAGAGGAAAGGAGGAACAGCACTAGTCTGAATGCAGCCCATTGTGCAGGCTGGTCTCATAGACTAGACGTAACATAGTAAACTAATTAGTATGATATGTTACATTTGGTATGGTTACATAAGACAAAAGGTTACTTAAAGCAAAATTGAAAGGAGGGTAGTTGGTCTGGGCGAGCAAATAACACAAATGTCTAGTAACACAAAGGTTGTGTGTTCGAATTTCACCATGGACAACTTTAGCATTTTAGCTACTTTGCAACGACTTACTACTTTTTAGCTACATTGTAACTACTTAGTAAGTTAGCTAACCCTTCCCCTAAACGTATTTCATTTTTTTATTAACTTTAATTCAACCCCCTAGAGTCGCGGTCCCTACCCCCGAGGAAATCTAATTAGCATAATAAAAAAATCACCATCAAAATCTGTGTGTTTAAGCTAGAGACATCAGTTTTTTTTTACATGGGCTGCGTCTCAATCCACCACATCCAACAATGGTGGCTCTCACAAACACGTACATTTCGTTTTGCATTAGGACGCCCACAAGCCTCACATGACTCGTCTGAAAGTAGCCCGGTACCAGTTTTATAAATGAATGGAAGTATACATTGAGTATACAAAACATTAGGAACACCTTCTTAATATTGAGTTGCACCCCCTTTTGCCCTCAGAACAGCCTCAATTCTTCGGGTCACGGACTCTACAAAGTGTCGAAAGCGTTCCACAGGGAAGCTGGCTCATGTTGACTCCAATGCTTCCCACAGTTGTGTCAAGTTGGCTGGATGTCCTAATGGTGGTGGACCATTCCTGATACACACGTGAAACTTTTGAGAGTGAAAAACCACTCAGCGTTGCAGTTCTTGACACACTCAAACCGATGTGCCTGGCAACTACTACCATAACCCATTCAAAGGCACTTACATCTTTTTTTCCTGCCTATTCACCCTCTGAATGGCACACAATCCATATCTCAATTGTCTCAAGGCTTAACATGTTTTCTTTAACCTGTCGACTCCCTTCATCTACACTGATTGAAGTGGACATCAAAAAGGGATCATAGCTTTCACCTGGTCAGTCTATGTCATGGAAGGAGCAGGTGTTCCTAATGTTTTGTACACTATATGTGTGTTTATATATATATATATATATATATATATATATATATATACATACACATTTCTGGGATCTTTTATTTCAGCTCATGAAACATGTGACAAACTTTATGAGTTTCATGAGCTGAAATAAAAGATCCCAGAAATGTTCCATAAGCACAAAAAGCTTATTTCTCTCAGATTTTATGCACAGATTTGTTTACATTCCTGTTGGTGAGCATTTCTCCTTTGCCAAAATAATCTATCCACCTGACAGGTGTGGCATATCAAGAAGCTGATTAAACAGCATGATCATTGCACAGGTGCACCTTGTGCTGGGGGAAAATAAAGGCCACTCTAAAATGTGCAGTTTAGTCAAACAAAGCAATGCCACAGATTTCACAAGTTTAGAGAGAGTATGCAATTAGCATGTTGACTGTAGGAATGTCCACCAGAGCTCGTCAGAGAATGGAATATTCATTTTTTTGTTCATTGTAGTTAATTAAGAGATTTTTTTGTTGTTGTTAAATATGGTTCCAAAAAATGAAAATAATTTCCTGATCTTTCTTATCTCTCATACATATATAAGTCAGACACTTTGTCACGCCCTGGCCATAGAGAGGCTTTTATTCTCTATTTTGGTTAGGCCAGGGTGTGACTAGGGTGGGCATTCTAGTTTCTTTATTTCTATGTTTTCTATTTCTTTGTGTTTGGCCAGGTGTGGTTCTCAATCAGAGGCAGCTGTCTATTGTTGTCTCTGATTGGGAATCATACTTAGGCAGCCTTTTCCCACCTGTGTTTTGTGGGTAGTTGTTTTCTGTATAGTTTAGTATCCTTACAGAACTGTCCGTTTTCTCTTTGTTATTTTTGTTCTAGTGTTCTAATTTAATAAAATATCATGAACACGTACCACGCTACGCTTTGGTCCAGTCATTTCCAGGAAGAGGATCTTGATACATTTAATTTAAAAATTTGTAATTTTTATTTATTTTCTGACTGTTTTTCCATGTACAGTATGAATCTGTTATTTAAGGTGTTTTTATGGGCTAATAGCAGTAAGGGCTTAGACTCTAAAAGATCAGGGGAGCCCAATTGAGAACAGGGTCTCATTTTCAATGGTGCCCCGAGGACATGAAATAAAAGGAAAAACTACAAGATAAAATAACAAGTACATTACAGGCATCATAAACACATTTTTTAAGTCAATCAATCAAAACAATTGCACACCTCGGTGGACTCATTTATCATCAGGGTTTTAAACTGCCCTAGTGGCACCAGGGAATCCAAAGGTTTAAGAGTAGTGGCTGCTGCATTCCCATAAATGGTGTCACCGTAGAGAAGAACTGGCAGGAAAGTTGACTGTACATATCATACAAATTTGAGTGTCCCAGATTTTTGTTTACTATACTACATCTACCCCTGAGTTCAGGTTGCAGGTGAAACAATGAAAACTGACATGTTTGTTTTTTCTGAGGACACAAGATGGAGGTGGTAAAGGAGAAGGAGGACACACATCAAGTTTCCTACTACAGTGATAGGGATGTCTGAGCTTAAGCAGCAATCCATTCTCATCCAATCCCTTCTCTTTTGTTATGTTTTGTATTCTCTTCAATAAAAAGCAATCTATTCTCTCTTTTTTTAAGTTCATGTCATTATTTGTATGAAAAAGCAGCCGAGCAGTTATTGTCTTTAATGGAAGAAAAAAATCCAGTTGTTTATGAGTCATTTAAAGGGTATTGTCGAGCAGAAGCCACACTAGGGTTTTGGTTCTGAGGTGTGTATATACACTACCGGTCAAAAGTTAGAACAACTACTAATTCAAGGGTTTTTCTTTATTTTAACTATTTTCTACGGTCCCGTGTGGCTCAGTTGGTAGAGCATGGCGCATGCAACGCCAGGGTTGTGGGTTCATTCCCCACGGGGGGACCAGGATGAATATGTATGAACTTTCCAATTTGTAAGTCGCTCTGGATAAGAGCGTCTGCTAAATGACTTAAATGTAAATGTACATTGTAGAATAATAGTGAAGACATCAAAACTATGAAATAACACATATGGAATCATGTAGTAACCAAACAATTGTTAAACAAATCAAAATCTATTTTATATATGAGATTCTTCAAATATCCACCCTTTGCCTTGATGACAGCTTTGCAAACTCTTGGCATTCTCTCAACCAGCTTCATGAGGTAGTCACCTGGAATGCATTTCAATTAACAGGTGTGCCTTGTTAAAAGTTAATTTGTGGAATTTCTTTCCTTCTTAATGCGTTTAAGCCAATCAGTTGTGTTGTGACAAGGTAGGGGGGTATACAGAAGATAGCCCTACCAAGACCATTATATGGCAAGGACAGCTCAAATAGGCAAAGAGAAACGACAGGCCATCATTACTTTAAGACATGAAGGTCAGTCAATACAGAAAATGTCAAGAACTTTGAAAGTTTCTTCGCAAAAACCATAGAGCGCTATGATGAAACTGACTCTCATGAGGACCACCACAGGAATGGAAGTCCTAGAGTTGCCTCTGCTGCAGAGGATAAGTTCATTAGAGTTACCAGCCTCAGAAATTGCAACCGAAATAAATGCTTCACAGAGTTCAAGTAACAGACACATCTCAACATCAACTGTTCAGAGGAGACTGCGTGAATCAGGCCTTCATGGTCGAACTGCTGAAAGAAACCACTACTAAAGGACACCAATAAGAAGAGACTTGCTTGGGCCAAGAAACACGAGCAATGGACATTAGACCGGTGGAAATGTGTCCTTTGGTCTGGAGTCCAAATTGGAGATTTTTGGTTCCAACCACCGTATCTTTGTGAGACGCAGAGTAGGTGAAAGGTTGATCTCCATATGTGTGGTTCCCACCGTGAAGCATGGAGGAGGAGGTGCTTTGCTGGTGACACTGTCTGTGATTTATTTTTTAAATTCAAGGCACACTTAACCAGCATGGCTACCACAACATTCTGCAGCGATACGCCATCCCATCTGGTTTGGGCTTAGTGGGACAATCATTTGTTTTTCAACAGGACAATGACCCAAAACACACTTCCAGGCTGTGTAAGGGCTATTTGACGAAGGAGATCACCGACCTCAACCCAATTTTGGTATTTGTTATTTTATTAGGATCCCCATTAGCTGTTGCAAAAGCAGCAGATACTTTTCCTGGGGTCTACACAAAACATGAAACATAATACAGAACATCAAGACAAGAACAGACCTACATATATTTGTTTTAAAGACACACGTAGCCTACATATCAATGCATACACAGAAACTATCTATGTCAAATAGGCGAGAGGCGTTGTGCCGCAAGGTGTTGCTTTATCTGTTTTTTGAAACCAGGTTTACTGTTTATTTGAGCAATATGAGATGGAAGGAAGTTCCATGCAATAAGGGCTCTATATAATACTGTACACTTTCTTGAATTTGTTCTGGATTTGGGGACTGTGAAAAGACATGTCTGGTGGGATAAGTGTGTGTGTCAGAGCTGTGTGTAAGTTGACTATGCAAACAATTTGGGATTTTCAACACATTAATGTTTCTTATAAAAAGAAGAAGTGATGCAGTCAGTCTCTCCTCAACTCTGAGCCAAGAGAGACTGGCATGCATAGTATTTATATCAGCCCTCTGATTAAAATTAAGAGCAAAACGTGCCGGTCTGTTTTGGGTCAGCTGCAGCTTAACTAGGTCTTTCATTGCAGCACTGGACCACACGACTGGACAATAATCAAGATTAGACTAAACTAGAGCCTGCAGAACTTGGAGTGTGGCGTCAAAAACGCAGAGCATCTCTTTATTACGCCCAGACCTCTCCACATCTTTACAACCATTGAATCTATATGTTTTGACCATGACAGCTTACAATCTAAAGTAACAGCAAGTAATTTAGTCTCCTCAACTTGTTCAACAGCCACACCATTCATTACCAGATTCAGCTGAGGTCTAGAACAACTTCAGATGGTTTGGGATGAGTTGGACCGCAGAATGGAGGAAAAGCAGACAAGTGCTCAGGAAAATGTAGGAACACCTTCAAGACGGTTGGAAAAGCATTCCAGGTGACTACCTCATGAAGCTGGTTGAGAGAATGCCAAGAGCTGTCATCAAGGCAAAGGGTGGCTAGTGGCTACATAGAAAAATCAAAAATATATTTTGATTTGTTTAACACTTTTTTGGTTACTACATGATTCCAAATGTGTTATTTCATAGTTTCGACATCTTCACAATTATTCTACAATGTAGAAAATAGTAAAAATAAAGAAAAACCTTTGAATGAGTAGGTGTGTCCAAACCTTTGACTGGTACTGTATATACATACACTTTCCCAATTACTTATAATGACTATGCCTACCCATAATGCAACAGGAACATACATTAAGTAATTGTGATTAATAGGAAACTGCGTGTACCAATTACATGTTTAGATTCATATTTATAGTGCAGGAGGGACCTTTATTGCATTATGCAATGTTATCGCTGTATTTTGCCCGTTTATGTCAATGTTGATTGAATTTCTGAGTATCTTGAGTTGCATACAGACAGACCCACTGTTGAGCAAATAAGCTCAGCTCATATAATATACTGACCCAACAATGCATTATGTTCCCAATATCTCTCAATGGCTCATTGGAGGTTGTGTCTGTGTTTCGCAGACATATTTACAGTTTTAAGGTGCTTGTGTTGAAGTGAGTAACACAGCCAGATGTGGTCTTGTTTAGATATCAGTGTCTCGTGTGGACTGCGTAAGGAATGTGACTGCACAGTACATGCTCTAAACTGCTTCACTCTCAGGAACAGTGGTGGGGTATCTGGCATGGGCACAAAACAGGAGAAAGAAAGCATTTATTGCTATTATCAAATTGAGAAGAGAAAAAAACAAGAGGAAGTGTGAAATAGTTTTCCTATACAGTATGTTTGTATGAAATCCAAATGAAATAATCATCCAAATTCATGGGTAGGATAGAATAAACGCTTCCTGCTATTACAGATGGAGGCAGAAGGAATCACTCTTATATTCTGTGGGATGGGTGGGAAGGATAGAGGGATAGTGAGATGAGTCTCTGTGGATGGAAGGCTACTGGAGTAGATCTGGAACCATGACATCCAATCGTACCCAGAAAGTGATGATGAGGTCACAGTAGCTTCTGGGGGGGAGGGTTAATTGTGGTTGTTTAACCGTACCGTGCCTTTTCATTGGCCAGTGCCAGGCGGCGGATGTTAGCCACACAGCCAGCGGCAGCTTCCTGAAGGACCTCGTCAGTGGAGCCCATCATACCCAACAGGAGCTACAGTACAGGGAGAGAGGAGAGGACAGGTTAAAGATGCTACTGTAACAATCAGAAGCAGGGGAGATAGACGAGACAAAGTCGCTAATGTAGGAGATAAAGTCGCTAATGCAACAATCTGTTCATTCTCATTCAATATCATGATGAAGCTGTCGGTAAATCAATGGGGATATGGCATTTACATTAAATGTATTCATTTTGTAGACACTGTAAGTATCAAGTAGTTTGCTCATGGTCAGCACTACAACTCACGATTGCTGAGAAATGCAAAGTCTGTATACAGTAGCTGTGAATAGTCTGTCAGGCTGCAGTGGCGTGTCATTCTCTGTGTGTCCTGTTTTAACCTCCTAACCAGGCCATGAGCATGGGGCATGGGTTACAGCTGCAAGCAGCACATGCCTGCCCGTCTCTGCCTCTCTCTGCAAAGTTTGTTTAGATGAAAGCGTTTGTCTAGCAGGCAGCAGCGTGGCTACGCATTAAAAACCTGAGCACGAAGCAACCACACTACTTGACATCCTTCCACTGCTCCAAAGGTCATATTATATCCGACTATTACTGCCACTTGTATAATGGATCTGCTGTTTGATCTGTTTGCAGAACATTGGGTTTTTCTCTCACCAGAAATTCTGCTTTTTTTGGGCCCCACATTTTGGGTTTTACATCAAAATAATACATTAAAACGTTTTTATTGTGTTCAAAAGAGTTACTTATTATACTGTCACAACATGTAAACCTTTGGAGATGGACAAGTCTGCCATTAAAAACCACTGTGGCTATGATATAGCATGGGTTTTAGTATGCTATCTTTGCCTATTTTCGTGAGCAAAAAGTGACTACATCTAGCTTGTGGGCAGCTGCAGTCCCAAATCAAAATAAAAGTAAATACAGGCACAAACACTCCGGCGCAATGGACATTTTAAATTTGTTCAATGTGTGCTCCTTCATGAAATCACAATGTTGTACCATTGAGCTCTCTTAAGCCACACTCAACTTAGTTTGGAGGCTTTCTGGTTTGCATCAATACTGAACGAAACAGGCTAATTTAGATCTCAAAGCTAAACAATCGAAAGCTCACGAGTCCCAAACAAAATGATTATTTGACAGTGCATTAATCATACAGTATATTCTAGATACTTTTCAGGCTCTACATTGAGTCCTAACTAAAAAGTAAGCTTTAAAGCTGTAAAAATGGCAAGTTTTGTTTCTGAAGTCTTGTATACCAAGAATATTGACGCAGGCTTGGCAGCCGTGTTTGAACAACCAACCAATTGTCAGTGTTGAAATGACACATCCTGTCATCTGAGGATCCTTTAAGCACAGCAAACAATATTCTAGACAGTATCCTGTGTACAAAGGAAATGATCCTAAGACCTTCTTAAACACCTAAATCCATTGAATAGATTCAGACATTTCATGAAACAGTCTTATGAAGGAGAGAGCTTTAGTTATTCAGTCTCTCTCGGGCCTTATAGGCTTCGATAGGCTATGAATATGACTATATTAAGCGAGGACGACGAGGCAAATAAAGCCATCGTCTCTCTGTCTCTCTCTCTCGGCATATAAGGCAAACATCTAGCAAACCAAAGGTTGCGTGTTCGAACCTCCTCACCACAACTTTAGCTACGTAGCATGTTAGCTAACCTTTCCCCGAACCTTAACCCTAATCTTAACCATTTAACCTGACTCTAAACCTTAACCCTAACCCTTAGCTTAGCTAACGTTGGCCAGCTTGCTAACGTTAGTGTTTGCCGCTTAGCTAACGTTAGCCATAACAAATTGGAATTCGCAACATATATGTTTTTCAAATTCAGATTATATTGTACGAATTGCAATTCGTAACATATCATACAAATTCTAATTTGTAACGTACACTACATAACCTAAAGTATGTGGACACCTGCTCGTCAAACATCTCATTCCAAAATCATGGGCATTCATTTGGAGTTCGTCCCCCCTTTGCTGCTATAACAGGGTTGAGGTCTGGGCTCTGTGCAGGCCAGTCAAGTTCTTCCACATCAAACTTGGCAAACCATTTCTGTATGGACCTCGCTTTATACACTGGGGCAATGTCATGCTGAAACAGGAAAGGGCTTTCCCCAAACTTGCAACAAGGTTGGGGAAAGCCCAGAATCATCTAGAATGTCATTGTATGCTGAAGCGTTAAAACAGCTACAGACCATTATTCCTCCACCAAACTTTACAGTTGGCACTATGCATTGGGGAAGGTAGCGTTCTTCTGGCATCTGCCAAACCAAGAATAGTTTGTCGGACTGCCAGATGGTGAAGCGTGATTCATCACTCCAGAGAACGTGTTTCCACTGCTCCAGAGTCCAATGGCTGCGAGCTTTACGCCACTACAGGCGACGCTAGGCATTGTGCAAGGGGATCTTGGGCTTGTGTGCAGCTGCTCAGCCATGGAAACCCATTTCATGAAGCCCCCTGACGAACAGTTCTTGTGCTGACGTTGCTTCCAGAGGCAGTTTGGTACTCGGTAGTGAGTGTTGCAACCGAGGACAGACGATTTTTACACACTACGCGCTTCAGCACTCCCGTTCTGTGAGCTTGTGTGGCCTACCACTTCGCAGCTGAGCTGTTGTTGCTCCTAGACGTTTCCACTTCACAATAACAGCACTTACAGTTGACCGGGGCAGCTCTAACAGGGCAGAAATTTGACAAACTGACTTGGAAAGATGGCATCCTATGGCGGTGCCATGTTGAAAGTCACTGAGCTCTTCAGTAAGGCCAATTTACTGCCAATGTTTCTCTATGGAGATTGCATGGCTGTGTGCTCAATTTTATACACCTGTCAGCAACGGTCATGGCTGAAATATCGGAATCCACTCATTTGAAGGGATGTCCACATACTTTTGTATATATAGTGTATCATACGAAATGGATGATGGACATCCACAAATTAATACATACAGTTGAAGTCGGAAGTTTACATACACCTTAGCCAACTACATTTAAACTCAGTTTTTCACAATTTCTGACATTTAATCCTAGTAAAAAGTCCCTGTCTTAAGTCAGTTAGGATCACCACTTTATTTTAAGAATGGGAAATGCCATTCTGTATGCCCCATATACAGTTGAAGTCGGAAGTTTACTTGCATTTAAACTCAGTTCTTCACAATTCCTGACATTTAATCCAAGTAAAAATTCCCTGTTTTAGGTCAATTAGGATCACCACTTTATTTTAAGAATGTGAAATTTCAGAATAATAGTAGAGAGAATGATTTATTTCAGCTTTTATTTCTTTCATCACATTCCCAGTGGGTCAGAAGTTTACATACACTCAATTGGTATTCGGTAGCATTGCCTTTAAATTGTTTAACTTGGGTCAAACGTTTCGGGTAGCCTTCCACAAGCTTCCCACAATAAGTTGGGTGAATTTTGGCTCATTCCTCCTGACAGAGCTGGTGTAACTGAGTCAGGTTTGTAGGCCTCCTTGCTTGCACACGATTTTCAGTTCTGCCCACAAATTTTCTATAGGATTGAGGACAAGGCTTTGTGATGGCCACTCCAATACCTTGACTTTGTTGTCCTTAAGCCATTTTGCCACAACTTTGGAAGTATGCTTGGGGTCATTGTCCATTTGGAAGACCAGAGGACATTTCTCCAAAAAGTACGATCTTTGTCCCCATGTGCAGTTGCAAACTGTTGTCTGGCTTTTTTATGGCGGTTTTGGAGCAGTGGCATCTTCCTTGCTGAGCGGCCTTTCAGGTTATGTCGATATAGGACTCGTTTTACTGTGGATATAGATACTTTTGTACATGTTTCCTCCAGCATCTTCACAAGTTCCTTTGCTGTTGTTCTGGGATTGATTTGCACTTTTCACACCAAAGTAGGCTCATCTCTAGGAGACAGAACGCGTCTCCTTCCTGAGCAGTATGACAGCTGCGTGATCTCATGGTGTTTATACTTGCGTACTATTGTTTGTACAGATGAACGTGGTACCTTCAGGCGTTTGGAAGTTGCTCCCAAGGATGAACCAGACTTGTGGAGGTCTAGAATTAGGTCTTGGCTGATTTCTTTTGATTTTCCCATGATGTCAAGCAAAGAGGCACTGAGTTTTGAAGGTAGGCCTTGAAATACATCCACAGGTACACCTCCAATTGACTCAAATTATGTCAATTAGCCTATCAGAATCTTCTAAAGCCATAACAACATTTTCTGGAATTTTCCAAGTTCTTTAAAGGCACAGTCAACTTAGTGCATGTAAACGCCTGACCCACTGGAATTGTGATACAGTGTATTATAAGTGAAATATCTGTCTGTAAACAATTGTTGGAAAAATTACTTGTGTCATTGTGTCAAGTAGATGTCCTAACTGACTTGCCAAAACTAGTCGTGGCCAAAAGTTTTGAGAATGACACAACTATTAATTTTCACAAAGTCTGCTGCCTCAGTTTGTATGAGGGCAATTTGCATATAATCCAGAATGTTATGAAGAGTGATCAGATGAATTGCAATTAATTGCAAAGTCCCTCTTTGCCATGCAAATGAACTGAATCCCCCAAAAGCATTTCCACTGCATTTCAGCCCTGCCACAAAGTGATTCTCTCGTTAACACAGGTGTGAGTGTTGACGAGGACAAGGCTGGAGATCACTCTGTCATGCTGATTGAGTTTGAATAACAGACTGGAAGCTTCAAAAGGAGGGTGGTGCTTGGAATCATTGTTCTTACTCTGTCAATCATGGTTACCTGCAAGGAAACACGTGCCGTCATCATTGCTTTGCACAAAAAGGGCTTCACAGGCAAGGATATTGCTGCCAGTAAGATTGCACCTAAATCAACCATTTACCGGATCATCAAGAACTTCAAGGAGAGCGGTTCAATTGTTGTAAAGAAGGCTTCAGGGCACCCAAGAAAGTCCAGCAAGTGCCAGGACCGTCTCCTAAAGTTTTTTTTATTTTAAATATTTTTTATTTTTTAAATTTATTATTATTATTTTTTCATTGTACTTAGGGTGTCTAGACATACAGCTTGAACTAACTCGTCGTCTATAGATGCTCCGCATATAAACTAATATTAAATAAAACTTAACTTAACTCTCACGTTAGGGGGTGAGTGGCGCTAAAACATGACATGCCAAACAATGCTATATTAGCCACAACATCTCACCTATCATATAAGTCCCAATTTCTGATCTTCTGATCGAAAAGACATAGGCCGGAAATTCAATTCAAACACATTCCTGGCCTGTATTTGGCCATTTAGCCGGCTGGCACAGCCGTTCTGTATCCTCAGCCGGGGAGCTTGCTTGTCAAGAACAGATCGGCCTCTTTTGCGTTGTCAAACGTACGTGTTGATCCCTCGACTGTCACCTTAAACCGGGCTGGGAAGAGGAATCCATATCGGATGTTGGCCGCCCTGCATTTGTTGCGTACCTCATCATACTCTTTCCGTTGGTTCCTCACCTCCAAGGTAAGATCTGGGTAGAAAGACACCCTGGCTCCGTTGTAGTTAAGGGGGAACTTTTGACTAGCCAGCTTGAGGATGAGATCCCTGGTGTGGGGATAGTGCAGCCTTACAATGAATGGCCTTGGTGGCCCGCCCTTGGCCGGCTTCGTTGCCTGTGATCTGTGTGCGCGGTCGATCAGGATGGCCGTTTTGAAGTGTTCACTCCCCAGTAATGCCGGTATCAGCTCCGAGACAAATTCAGTGGGTTTCCCTTTCTCAGTGTCCTCCTGGATCCCACATATTCGGATGTTTTGGCGTCTTGAATGCGACTCGAGCATTTCCAGTCGGGCCTTCAGGGTTTTGTTGTCATTTTTGAACGTTGCGCACTGTTTCTCTATGTCCTGTAGTCTGTCGTCTGCTCAACCTCGTGCACCCTTCCCTTAGTTGCCTTCACAGTTTCGGCCAAAGTCCCAATACTCTTTGAGATATCAGCCAACCTTGTGTCCACCTTCTTGCTTAGTGCGTTTATGGCAGCCAGTATGTCACTTTGAGTAGGATCTGTGGGGAACTCTTGGAAGCTAGCCTCTTCAGCTAGCTCCCCGTGGGTCGGCGACGTTGAAATTGGTTCGTTGTCTATCTCATTCCAATTATCTTGTTTAGCGCCCCCTTTTTTGGTGCCTTTTCCCTTTGTCATATTTGTTTGAAGTTATAGGTTGTGAGAGGTTAAGATAAATACTAATTTGTTTCAAAATTGAGCGGAGCTCTAGCAAAGCACGTCTACTCCATAGCACGCTCTCTAGCGCCCCCCGCTCTCCGTCTCCTAAAGTTGATTCAGCTACAGGATCGGGGCACCACCAGTACAGAGCTTGCTCAGGAATGGCAGCAGGCAGGTGTGAGTGCATCTGCACGCACAGTGAGGCGAAGACTTTTGGAGGATGGCCTGGTGTCAAGAAGGGCAGCAAAGAAGCCACTTCTCTCCAGGAAAAACATCAGGGACAGACTGATATTCTGCAAAAGGTACAGGGACTGGACTGCTGAGGACTGGGCTAAAGTCATTTTCTCTGATGAATCCCCTTTCCGATTGTTTGGCGCATCCGGAAAAAAGCTTGTCAGGAGAAGACAAGGTGAGCGCTACCATTAGTCCTGTGTCATGCCAACAGTAAAGCATCCTGAGACCATTCATGTGTGGGGTTGCTTCACAGCCAAGGGAGTGGGCTCACTCACAATTTTGCCTAAGAACACAGCAATGAATAAAGAATGGTACCAACACATCCTTCAACAGCAACTTCTCCCAACCATTCAGGAACAGTTTGGTGACGAACAATGCCTTTTCCAGCATGATGGAGCACCTTGCCATAAGGCAAAAGTGATAGCTAAGTGGCTCGGGGAACAAAACATCGATATTTTGGGTCCATGGCCAGGAAACTCCCCAGACCTTTATCCCATTGAGAATTTGTGGTCAATCCTCAAGAGGCGGGTGGGACAAACAAAAACCCACAAATTCTGACAAACTCTAAGCATTGATTATGCAAGAATGGGCTGCCGTCAGTCAGGATGTGGCCCAGAAGTTAATTGACAACATGCCAGGGTGGATTGCAGAGGTCTTGAAAAAGAAGGGTCAACACTGCAAATATTGACTCTTTGCATCAACTTGTCAATAAAAGCCTTTGACACTTATGAAATGCTTGTAATTATACTTCAGTATTCCATAGTAACATCTGACAAAAATATCTAAAGACACTGAAGCAGCAAAGTTTGTGGAAATGAATATTTGTGTCATTCTCAAAACTTTTGGCCACGACTGTATAGTTTGTTAACAAGAAATGTGTGAAGTGGTTGAAAAACGAGTTTTAATGACTCCAACCTAAGTGTATGTAAACTTCTGACTTCAACTGTACCATATGAAACGTAACATATCATATTAAATCAAGTATTTCAGATTTACGTACAGAATAATACGAAATGTTCTGAGACCAGGTTGGATTCTTCTGTCTTTCACATGCAGAGCATTCTTCATGGAGATCCTTAATGAGGTTTGTACTGTATCATTAATATAATAGTGTGTGTGTCTGTGTGTGCGCGTAAAGTACGTCACGCTGCTTGCTTAGCGAGTACCAATTCCTCCTGATTCGTCTCAGATCCAGGACCTCTGGCTTAATAACACACATGACTGCCCTCCTGAAGCATCTTACCAGTCGGCGTCACACGAAAAGCTTCAGGATGAGGACTACGTTTCACGAATCCCCATGTGCTGCACGTGCACGTGTGTGTGTGTTTGTTCATGTGTTTTAACGTGAACATCTGCCTCTAAAGTAATCTAATAGATCCTCACATCATGCATCTCCATCTATTTCAACCAGCCTGCCCTTGGCCCTGACAGTGAGTTTACCACTGGTCGGGACATTACAGGACATTACAGGTCTCTGTTCTGTTCCCATGCTATCATTGTGTTCATAATGTATGTCAGTGTGAGGTTGAACTCTGACTCTTTTTGTGTTACATGCAAACTAAAAAGGCTGCGTCGCACATTTGTGTGGTTAGCTAGCGGCCTAGCGCAGTGCCAGAGAGCGGAGAGAAAGACATTCCCAGAATGTTCTGCTCAAAGATAAATAGTGAAAGGAAAACAGATGAAAGATGAGGCTTCTATCTCCTCTCCGTGTATGAGCAGTGAGCACACAAACTGACACACTCTGGGAGAACATTGACAACCCCCAAAAAGCTGAGAAAATAATACCACCATTCCATTCCCATTCATTCCCTGCATTGGGAGAAAGAAAAAAATGGATGTTGGCCTATGAATACGGGTCTCTTTCAATGAATCAGTGTATCAGTTAGTATTTCTGTGGTAACATCAGTTTATATGGTTTTTATACGGGTTTTTAAATAGCATCCAAAACACCTCTGAAACGCAAATGTTATATACACAAGGTCCAGAAAACATGCAGCTAGGCTCAGACACAAGTCTCTTTTGTGAAAAGAGAGGATGCCTGCAAAGTGCCAGAAGCAGCATTTTGCCAACATCATAGCATGTTATTCAGACGTGGCCAAATAAGGTCTCCCCAAGCGCACAGTTATGGGCTAAGATAAGCGTGTCTCTTTGCATTTTTTCTCTCTTCCTCCTCCCCAGCTGGGATCTCAAAGACTATAATACACCACTTGTTAGAATATTCCCAAACCATGGTAACATGAACACTTGCTCGCGCTCGTTCGAGAAATGAATCAGGAGAGTGAGGTTTTTCGAACTTCAGAGGGACTCTTGGGAGTCCTGCCCTCCTAAAAGAGAAGTGAGCTGCAGGAGCAGAGCACGCTGCTTCCCCTGGCTGCTTTCTGGCTCTCAGGCTGAGCTGGGGAGTGGGAGGCCTGCCCTGCTGCACAGTGTTGCATTAGCATGTGCAATGCATGAACACACACATCCCCTCCCATCACACATGGAGGTGTCACAGTGTTAAGTGCTCCGGTGTTGGGCTGCTGCTTCCTGAGGAGTTAGGATCTCTAAATCCCCCTAGAAAAGCTCCTGGGTCTGACAACCAACCAGGCATTACAGACTCAGACCCCTGGCCCAGCGTTCCCTTGGATGCGTCCCAAATGGCACCCTATTACATATATAGTGCGCTACTTTTGACCAGAGGCAAAATTTGTGCACTATATAGGGAATAGGGTGCCATTTGGGACCGAACATCCTGGTTCAGCCTCCTGCTCTTTCCATGCTATGGGCAAACAACACAAACAGGCTGCATTTAGCTGAGCTGAGCTCTGGGTCGAGGGGAAGGGAAGTTACTAAGGGAAGTCAAGGTAAACAACGTTCCCTACGGCCTCCAATGAGCCAGGACCATTTAGCTGTGTTCCCCCCCATCTCTTTTTCAGAAGTGTCAGAAGAGAAAAACCCAGCTTCAAATCAATGATTTGGGGGGGTTTGACTCATGGAAAGTTTACTGTACTGTAAGACTTTCTCTCTAAATCTATAGTTTCACACACACACACACACACACACACACACACACACACACACACACACACACACACACACACACACACACACACACGAGGAAGTCCAACCTGAGAGAGCTGCTGGAACTGGACATTCCTCCTCATTCCAGACCAGACTTTAGAGAAAGGCTTGAGTCATATCGCCAGGCAGGCCTAACACATAACACACTAGGTATTTCATACATAGTAGCTAGCTGCAGAGAGCAGCACCAGTGGTGTATGCTAGTGGTATCATCTGCATACCACATCCAGTCCACAACATGACATTCTGTTACAGATAGAGCATGACTAAGAGGAAACTTCAGAAATCTTTCTTCTGAGATGGTGCCGTTTGAAATTCTGACTGCTGCTCTCACTCTCTCTTTCACTCTCACTCCTTCCCTCCCTCTATTTATTCTCTCCCTTGTCTTGTTCACTAGTTCAGTTTGAGCGTGTAGAGCAGAGAAAATGAAAACAAACACCGACAGTGCAAAGAGTTGACTGAGTATACATGGCAACAACAGTGCAAACGTTTTTAGAATTTTGAGATTTAAAGCCTAAAATACATACGAGCTAGGAGCTGGCAACGGCCATTCTCTGGAATACCTACCACGCGCATTTTGTAATTTACATCATTTTACTTCACAAAGCTTGTCTTATGAAAGAGCCCCTTTAATACAGAAAGCTAGCTGAAGCTGTCCACAAGGATTTATGGTTTCAGCAAACAATCCACAGCCCTCTGGAAGCGATGTAAAGCAAAGAGGGCGTGTTGATTTTGTAAAAGGGACAAAATAAAGCACCATCCTTATAAAACTGTGAGATACCAAGTGTAGATGTCAACTCAAACAGGAAGGACAATTCATCTTGGAGCTTTTTCTGCTTAGCTCTGGTAGACACTTCCTCTGGGAAAGCTAGTGGCCCCTGAATGCTCCTCTCTCCTGAACACGCTCTGCGCTTGTTCACAGAGCTCCCCAACAGAACCAGGGAACGCAGGACAAAACACACATTAACACTATGACAAAACACACATTAACACTGTGATAAAACACAATAAATAACACAATGACAAAACACACACTAACACTATGACAAAACACACACTAACACTATGACAAAACACACACTAACACTATGACAAAACACACACTAACACTATGACAAAACACACACTAACACTATGACAAAACACACATTAACACTATGACAAAACACACACTAACACTATGACAAAACACACATGAACACAATTACCAAACACACGATAACACAATGACCAAACACACGACAACACAATGACAAAACACACGATAACACCATGACGTAAAGCACAAGACTGAGTCATTCTGAAAAACGGAATCTAAGCTAAACATTTTGATTGTCTAATGAAATCACCAAGGCAAACACGCTGTAAAAAATGTTGTGGTTTTTATTCTGCTCATATAAAGATGTTTTCATATTTTTCATACAATATTACAAGGTTTTAATACAGTTTATGAAATTTGAAGAGATGCAATGAAATGGCGTTTGGATATTTTTAAGACCGAGGAACATAAAAAATGTGAGAAAAGACTCAGACGGGTCACTAATGTGTTTTCCAGTGTAAAATACTTTCTTTTCAATGCTTAATTTCCTCTGCTAAGCTTAGGGGACTAAGTTATACACCATTAAGAATGCTGGGGAGGAAAGTTACATACAGTACTGAACAGAATGTTAGGAGAGAGGGGGAATGAGAGAAAATCCTACAAAATCATTATACAACTTGCGGGTGTACATGTTTTGAGAGCTTTTCAATGGCAGAGAAAGGCCCTTTGAAATACGGTTGCAATAACACAAGAGGCAGTCTTTAATTTTACACTGGGCCGTAAATTACACCGACAGAGAGCCAAGCATCGCTTCTTGATAAACCCTACTCAAACCCATTTTTTGTTTTTAAAAGACAGGAAATATTGTTCGAACACATTCTCGGTCAAACCAATCCATAGATCAGAAGCAGGATGTACATAACACAGCTAGGCCTCAATGCCTCTCTCAGTGTTTAACCACCGACAGGCTCTTGTGTCGTAATGTTTCGCAATGTTGTCTAGGGATCAGGCAGGTATATATCAGCAGACTGTTCGTATGAACCCAGTCAGGCTGAAACAATGCAGCCGCCTGTGCGTTTCCTTTTCACCGCTCAGATTAAGAACAAATTAAACACGCAATAGTGGTGTAACGTAACCTGCCTTTTTCCCCCTCGTAATTAAGCTCTTTATAATCCCAAAATACATTTTGGAGTTGTGTTGAAACAACTTACTCTGCACTGGTACATTAATAAGAGCAAACAGAAAGAGACTGATTAAAAGAGTGGTATGCAGGGCATGCAGACACACACACGAACATATGTACACACTCACAAGCAAACATGCGTACGGACACACACACACACACACACACAAACACACAGCTGTCCAGTTTTTGTGGTGGCTTGAAGTACAAAAAACATTCTTCTTAATGACTTTTGCAAAATTGGACATTACTCTTTCGGAACACCCAATGTTCAGTCCAGCTACCAATTATGGGTAGTGTTGAACCACATATACTGCAACAGTAGATCAAGCTAAAGTACACCATTAAATGAACATGGGAAAAAAATATTTGGCTCCAATGGCAGAACCCCTTCATAATTTACATTGCAGTTGTTGTCGGGGAAAAAAGTAGGTTAACCCTATGTGGTCACAAAAGATATCTCACGTAAAAATCTCCTTCTGAAAGTAATGTGATAAAAATAAAAATAAATCCCCAAACATTGCATTACGCCGTTCTCTACAACATGCCATTAAATACAGTTTCAATCTAAACATAAAATCTTTACTTCAAAGTCACGTATAAATATAAACACGACTAATTTGGAAAAAGTATCGGAAAATGAAGATAATAAAATAGTATTATTCTGTATGAAACACTCACTGTTCTCTATTCTCAGTCACTTATGGATTAGAACCAAGGAACTGGAACGACGTAGCTTAGACTGCTTCTAACTTAGTAGATGTTCTTCTCAGTGAAGCAGTGCAGTCATTTGAAAGTATATCCACCATAACATAGTGTTGTTCTCCTTGGCCCTGTTCCTTGGCCTAAAACATGTCACTGACACATTCTGCTCTCATGTCCAGGGACAACTCTTAACAACAGTTACCCAAGATACAGCCTTTTGACTTGCTCTGTAATGGCATCTAGGGTTTACAAGGGAAGTGGCACTTCGCACACATTGAGTTGTTTGCTTTTCTGAACTCCCATGACAGTTAGAATGTGGAGTCATGTTTCGGACGAGAATAAAACTACCTTTGTTTCTGCTTCTTTGGTCAAAGGCTCTGAAAATAGTTACAGGTTTTCAAAGTTTATTATCAGTGTTTTCACACATCGCTAAAACATAGTAGAGTGATGGGGCTCATTAAATTACCAGCTAAAACTGCAAAACAGAATGCTGAAAATAAAATTTAATTTGATAAATTAAAATAAATTCTATGAAGGTGTGAGGAGAACGTTTGAGGAATTTCCACATGAAATGGCACATGTTGAGCTTAAATTTCACATGGAAACCATATTTTCACATGTATTAGAGTTCACATGTTAATACCACCTTTCACATGTGAGAAGAAAAACATGTTTTCACCTCCCATGTGAATTGCAGTTGCACATGTGGAATTTGCGGTTTCACATGTTAAAAACCTTCCCATGTGAAAATCGGATATGCAGTTTCACGTGAAAAACCTTCATTTTTTTCAATCACAATGTCTGAAAGCGTTCAAAATACATTGAAAACATCCTCAATACATCATCTATACATCTAAAAACAACAACACGAGGTCCAAACAAGTTGACTGAGGTTAAATAAAGTGTTTATCAATATTCCTGATTTTGATACTTTGGACAAAATCAAAACGGCAATATTCTTGTAACGCTTTTTTGTATAAAAACTCTTAAATTACAGCTCAATTTGAGCAAATTATGAATATGCGATAATCATGATTAATCACAGCAAATCCTGAGAAACTCAATAAATGTTCTGAATCAAATCAATAACATTTTATTTGTCACATGCGTCGTAAACAACAGGTGTAGACTAACAGTGAAATTGTTTACGGTCTCTTCCCAACAATGCAGAGAGAGAGAAAATAGAGAAATAATAGAAAAGTAATAACACGTAATAAAAATAATACAAAAATAAGAAAACGTAGCTATATACATGGGGTACAGAGTCAATGTGCAGGGGTACGAGGTAATTGAGGTAGCTATGTATGTACATATACAGTGGGGAGAACAAGTATTTGATACACTGCCGATTTTGCAGGTTTTCCTACTTACAAAGCATATAGAGGGCTGTAATTTTTTATCATAGGTACACTTCAACTGTGAGAGACGGAATCTAAAACAAAAATCCAGAAAATCAAATTGTATGATTTTTAAGTAATTTATTTGCATTTTATTGCATGACATAAGTATTTGATCACCTACCAACCAGTAAGAATTCCGGCTCTCACAGACCTGTTAGTTTTTCTTTAAGAAGCCCTCCTGTTCTCCACTCATTACCTGTATTAACTGCACCTGTTTGAACTTGTTACCTGTATAAAAGACACCTGTCCACACACTCAATCAAACAGACTCCAACCTCTCCACAATGGCCAAGACCAGAGAGCTGTGTAAGGACATCAGGGATAAAATTGTAGACCTGCACAAGGCTGGGATGGGCTACAGGACAATAAGCAAGCAGCTTGGTGAGAAGGCAACAACTGTTGGCGCAATTATTAGAAAATGGAAGAAGTTCAAGATGACGGTCAATCACCCTCGGTCTGGGGCTCCATGCAAGATCTCACCTCGTGGGGCATCAATGATCATGAGGAAGGTCAGGGATCAGCCCAGAACTACACGGCAGGACCTGGTCAATGACCTGAAGAGAGCTGGGACCACAGTCTCAAAGAAAACCATTAGTAACACACTACGCCGTCATGGATTAAAATCCTGCAGCGCACGCAAGGTCCCCCTGCTCAAGCCAGCGCATGTCCAGGCCCGTCTGAAGTTTGCCAATGACCATCTGAATGATCCAGAGGAGGAATGGGAGAAGGTCATGTGGTCTGATGAGACAAAAATAGAGCTTTTTGGTCTAAACTCCACTCGCCGTGTTTGGAGGAAGAAGAAGGATGAGTACAACCCCAAGAACACCATCCCAACCGTGAAGAATAGAGGTGGAAACATCATTCTTTGGGGATGCTTTTCTGCAAAGGGGACAGACGACTGCACCGTATTGAGGGGGGGATGGATGGGGCCATGTATCGCGAGATCTTGGCCAACAACCTCCTTCCCTCAGTAAGAGCATTGAAGATGGGTCGTGGCTGGGTCTTTCAGCATGACAACGACCCGAAACACACAGCCAGGGCAACTAAGGAGTGGCTCCGTAAGAAGCATCTCAAGGTCCTGGAGTGGCCTAGCCAGTCTCCAGACCTGAACCCAATAGAAAATCTTTGGAGGGAGCTGAAAGTCCGTATTGCCCAGCGACAGCCCCGAAACCTGAAGGATCTGGAGAAGGTCTGTATGGAGGAGTGGGCCAAAATCCCTGCTGCAGTGTGTGCAAACCTGGTCAAGAACTACAGGAAACGTATGATCTCTGTAATTGCAAACAAAGGTTTCTGTACCAAATATTAAGTTCTGCTTTTCTGATGTATCAAATACTTATGTCATGCAATAAAATGCAAATTAATTACTTAAAAATCATACAATTTGATTTTCTGGATTTTTGTTTTAGATTCCGTCTCTCACAGTTGAAGTGTACCTATGATAAAAATTACAGACCTCTACATGCTTTGTAAGTAGGAAAACCTGCAAAATCGGCAGTGTATCAAATACTTGTTCTCCCCACTGTAAGTAGGGATAAAGTGACTAGGAAACAGGATAGATAATAAACCGTAGCAGCTGAATATGTGATGACTCAAATGCAGATAGTTAAATAGTTAACCAAATAGGTAGCCAGACTAACTATTTAGCAGTCTTATGGCTTGGGGGTAGAAACGGTTCAGGGTCCTGTTGGTTCCAGACTTGGTGCATCGGTACCGCTTTCCGTGCAGTAGCAGAGAGAACCGCCCACGACTGGAGTCTTTGACAATTTTTAGGGCCTTCGCCTGACACCGCCTGGTATAGAAATCCTGGATGGTAGGGAGCTAGGTCCCAGTGATGTACAGGGCCGTACGCACTACCCTCTGTAGTGCCTTGCGGTCGGATGCCAAGCAGTTGAAATACCATGTGGTGATGGACCCAGTCAAGATGCTCTCAATGATGCACCTGTATAACTTTTGAGGATCTTACGGCCCATGCCATTTTTTCAGCCTCCTGAGGGGGAAGAGGCGTAGTTGTGCCCTCTTCACGACTGTGTTGGTTTGTGTGGACCATGATACATCTTAGTGATGTGGACACCGACGAACTTGAAGCTCTCGACCAGCTCCGCTACAGCCCTGTCGATGTGAATGGGGGCGTGCTTGGCCCTCCGTTTCCTACAGTCCACGATTAGCTCCTTTGTCAGGCTGAGGTTGTTGTCCTGGCACCACACTGCCAGGACTCTGACTTCCTCCCTATAGGCTATCTCATCGTCATCGTCAGTAAACGTAATGATGGTGTTGAAGTCGCATTTGTGGGTGAACATGGAGTACAGGAGGGGACTAAGCACACACCCCTGAGGGGCCCCCGTGTTGAGGGTCAGTGTGGCAGTGTTGTACCCTCCCCACCTGGGGGCGTCCCGTCAGGAAGTCCAGAATCCAGTTGCAGAGGGAGGTGTTCAGTCCCAACTTAATGATGAACTTGGAGGGGACTATGGTGTTGAATGCTGAGCTGTAGTTAATGCACAGCAATCTCACATACCGTAGGTGTTCCTCTTGTCTAGGTGTGAGAGGGCAGTGTGAGTGCAATAGAGATTGCATCAACTGTGGATCTGTTGGTGCGGTATGCAAATTGGAGTGGGTCCAGGGTGTTTGGGATGATGGTGTTGATGTGAGCCGTGACCAGCCTTTCAAAGCATTTCATGCCTACAGATGTGAGTGCTACGGGGCAATAGTCATTTAGACAGGTTACCTTGGCGTTCTTGGGCACAGGTACTATGGTGGTCTACTTTAAACATGTAGGTATTACGGACTGGGTCAGGGAGAGGTTGAAAATGTCAGCGAAGACACGTTTGAAAGCACTAGTTGACATTGAAATGTGAAAATGCACATGTGATAGTGTTGCGGACATGAGTCGACTGCGACTTTAAAATGAGTGTTGGTTGAATGGTCATGACGTTGGTTTCTCTCGTGGGAGACCCAGGTTCTAATCCCGCCAGTTGCAAAAGCACACGTGAAACGTATAATATCACGTGAAATGTTGGGAAACCACATTAGAGCTCTGCTACCCGACACGAGCCCGACGCCCCTGATATTATACATCCGGGTCGGGCCTGTTTTTTCATCAATAATTAGGGTACTTGCAGGGCTCAGTTATCATTAAATTGATCACTAACACTTTGAAGCTGAGCCATTTGCGCGTGCTCTGCTGCGCAGTACAATTATATCTGAATAAGATCATAACATGGAGTCAGAAGTGCTTCCAACCTCGTGAAATATGAGACAGGAGAGATTATTTCACAGAAAATAATATGTTCCTTGAGTTATGTTGAGTTTAGAGTGACGAAAAATAGCTAACAGCTAACTGCTCTCTCATGTCTCTTCATTGAGCAGAGCAGCCCGAGCGTAGCCGTTGCTATGGATACTCAATGACTCAGAGCGCCATGAACAGAGTGCATGCAGAACGAGCTGTGTGCACGGAGCAAGTGACAGACAGAGAGGAGCAGCTAATGGATTTACTACAGGCACCCAGTGTCTGGTCTGGAGGGTGAAGTCATAAGCTCTGCTGGTCGGCTACTGCGTAGCAACCTAGCTGTGTCAAAAGTCCTAGAAAGCCTATGTAAATTACGATCGCCAGAAGGGCCAAACCAAAAAATGTAGAAGGCCATTTATGATGATCAAATTCAATCCCCACAGTGAATTATTTTAAAGTTCGCTATAAATAGAGATATTTAATTAAATAGTGATTCTATTTAATTAGAATCACTATTTCTGAGTACTACATTTGTGACCCGTTTCATGAAACTAGGCGCATGTCGCAAGTCATGACTTCACAGGAGAGCCATTTTAACGTTTTCTTTCGTTTTTTTTTATAAAAATGCGTTTTTTGTCAGAAATGCCTTCTGGAACTTGTGAACTTTCATGTGCCTTAATAATAAACTTGTCATGCCATCTGTAAATACGAAAACAATTGTTAAATTACGAGCCTTGTTGGTTAAGCCACAGAAAAAGTCAGCAACCTTCCCACTAGACATGATTGGCTGAGATAATGAGTGGGCTGGACATGCCGAGTTCGGCGTTTGGATTGGTCTGCCATATAGAAGGCTTCTGTCTATTTGAGCTGGCCAGTCTGTGTTGGTAATCCTGTCGAACGCGACTTAATTTTTTTTAAATTGTGTAGTGGAGCTGCATAAGTGTCGCTCTCCACTTTCTGGAGGATCAAGTTTTGAAATCAGTGGAATTAGAGTATGATAGCTAAAGAGACGGAGAAAACACCTGTCTCCAGTTTACGTCTTCAAACTAAGGGCAACCGTGGTATGACATCCGTGACAGGGAGTCGTGTCCATCATGCATGATGATGTATACAGGTAAGACAGTCTAGCGTTAGCTAGCTCCATTTTCAGATATTATACATTTCTAATTTTGACAGAAAGTGGTTTCATTTCAAGATAACGTGTACTGTTAGCTAGCTCGCTAACATTAGCTGGCTGGCTCCCTAGCTGACGTTATTTTTAATTTCCCAGAGCCGTTTGCTTTTCTAGTTAGAGCCTAATGTTAGCTAGCTAACATTGAACCTGGTTGGTTAGCTCCCAGCATATTCATACAGGGTAGTAACGACATGATTTGGCACTATGTTCATTGTTGTTTAACTCGCTAACATTAACTGGCTGGCTCGTTAGCTAACGTTACGTGACGTGTGTGATCTTACACGCTGTTTACCTAGCTAGGTTCATTGTTTACCTAGCTAGCTACATGTCTTAAGATAAAGTGTACAGCACGCAATGAATATAGTAAACGTCGGCAAAAAAGCGTAATAACATTGTTGCCAGTAGAGCTGGTTAGGTTGTTTTCATGTTATCCAGAGGTAAACAAATCATCGGCCAGAGCGTCGAGTGTGCGCTCCGAATGCGAAACGAGATGGGTGGGGCTAAAGCTTAAGAGGGTGTGAACGGTGCTGAATTGGTGTAGACAAAGAAGAGCTCTTCACTAGATACCAAAACATTCAAAGGCCAGTTTCTCAAAAGTGAGTTTACAAGTTTAGCAACTTTTCAAAGCAGAATTACTTTCCCAAAATGCAGTGTATGATATACCATTTTGTAGCTCTAAGTCTCTACTTTTATCCAATGTAAAGAAAACAATTTCAAATTTTGCCTTATGGTCTTATAAGGTGGTGAGTCAATCAATCACAGGCCTGCAGGCTACGAGGAGGCTCCATGGTTAACTCTCTCAGGCAGGATGAAAACGACTACATCGACCATGATCTTTTGCTAGTTACAGCCACTTTCACCATGATCCTTAGTTATTTTTTGGTACCATTCAGCAATATGGCGCACTTCAAATCTCAAATTCAAATCTCTAAACCACGTGTCTGAGTCATGTGAAAAATGTACATGTGAAAAATCCGTCACACGTGTCCATAAACCACGTGTCTGACTCACGTATCCGTTTTACCCACATTACATTTTTCACGTGATTTGTTGGCATGTGAAAAAAATATATACTTTTTTTTCTGACATGTTTCACACATGTCCGAAAACCACAAGTTTTATCAAGTGTTCTATTCATAAGATTATTTCGAGTGTTTTTTTTAAGTGAATGATCATGAGCAAAGATATTAATGAACATACCTTGACCACTAGGTATGGAAAGGACAAGTGGTTGTGAGCTAAAAAGTGATTGAAAACATCAGGGGCCAAAGAACATACCTTGACCACTCCGTTGTCGTGCATGGTGATGCAGTTGTTGGGGTCCTTGGAGAGCTGGAAAAGGGCCTGAGCTGTGGCCTGGTGGACTGAGGAGTCCTTGGACTTCAGGTAACGGACGAGGGGGGCCACGGCCCCCGCCTCCCCAAACAACACCCTGTTACTGCCCCACATGCAGCAACGGGCAATGGCCTCAGCCAGGTGACGACGCAGTTTATCATCAGTCTGTAAAACAGAGAAAATAGGACAACAGACATCTATGGCTGCATCTCAAATGGCACCCTATTCCCTATATAGTGCACTACTTTTGACCCGGGCCTAGGCTATAAATACTACTCAATAGAGTTTGTTTCAAACACTACAGTGAACTTTTAAATTACAACTGAGATGATGGTATCATAGACAGTCCATTTACAACAGGACTGAAGATTCCCAGTAAACACACAGGCTAATTGAGTAGGATTCTAAGTATTTTGAGGTGTACTTACTGTGTTTGTCAGCTTGGCCAGCATCGGTACAACCCCGTGGTCAGTGATGACTGCCAGATTCTCTTCGTCTTTGGCTATTTTGGCTATGGCGGCACACACGCTCGCCAGTACCTCTTTGTTTGTTGATTTCAGCAAATTAACAATCAGTTCCAATCCACCGACAAATGAGCGCACCATTTCCCCTGAATCCTAAAAGTAAAAAGCCTCTTATTAGCTTGGTGTTCTCAATCTGTGAAATGAAGTGGCGCAGGGAGACTGTGTAATGGGCAGGGAGGGAAGCAGGGGCATTTGAGCAAAGCAGAGAAAACTAAAGAAACACACAAGCAAAGGAAAAAGAAAAAGCCTTTTCA
The DNA here is from genome assembly GCF_045679555.1 of Salvelinus alpinus. Taxonomy (NCBI): domain Eukaryota; kingdom Metazoa; phylum Chordata; class Actinopteri; order Salmoniformes; family Salmonidae; genus Salvelinus; species Salvelinus alpinus. Next base: position 77,483,556 of record NC_092093.1, read on the forward strand.
TCAGTCTTAGCAACAATCAAAACCCCATCAGAGCCAGTCAGCCCAATCGGAGGTAAGGTGAGTAGCCGTGGCTCTCTCCTGCTTTCCCCTCTACGGATAGGGCCATTGTAAATACGGATGGGCTGTGTGGTGTGCAAGTAGCTATTCCTCATCAAGCATGTCATAGGGGAGATATAATCCGTTTGTTATAAAAAGCCATTTACAGAAATCAACAGGGCAAAATTGATGGGATTTCTTGCTAAGAAATGCAAGGGCCAAGGGAAACGAATCCTTCTACAGCAGACCGATCTAATGTCAGCCTATCCATTTGGATAGGCCTTTTCTACCCCCCCAGGTAGGCTTACTACTTCAACAGAAGGCCTATCTAATGACCTCTCCATGTAGGTTACACTGTTCAGAACACAGGACCAAAACATGGTGTCGGAATCAGTGTGCGGAGGAACTGAAGGAGTCGGTGTGTTTCCCCGACCATGCAGGCCAGGCTGGCACCGTAGACACTGGTTTAAGTGCATGGCACCAGTGGGCTAGCTGGTACCACAGGACTCTCAGCCACTTATGGGGCTGTGCCGTCCAAGCTCTCTGAGGAACCACAGCGGAAGAGAGTGGGCACATACGCAGCCTTCAATGAAGCTTGGCAGATCGGGCCTCTTTTAAAATCACAACTCAACATAATCGGCACCAAAAGGAGGTATATATCAAGGTGGCATACACAGCCACTGCCAGCCTTTCTCCAGCAATATGAAAATAGTAAACCAAGATTATGGAAAGCGTATAATTAGAGATGGCTGAGTGCAAATCATCACAACGCATGCTCCATTTCCATATCCATCAACATTATATCTCCATCTAGGACATTGAGGATTTAATATAGCTTGTTTCTTCGTTTTTTTGTACGTAGACATTATTGTCTAGGTAATGAATCATAACCCCCTCCCTTTGGGGGTTGTGTGTGGTTGTGCCAGGCCAAGGGCTCCACTTGTAAAAGAGATTTGCATCTCAATGGGACTCACCTCGTTAAATAAAAGATAAATACAATAATAACTGCCCGGTTAACCACACTCACACTAGCCTCAATGTGAGTGGCCTATTCAACGAGGGACAGGAGTGCAGGCATATCCAACCAAAGCAGTGACAATGGGACACTACCACAGCAGGTATCGTGGCTGTGCACACTGCACAGTGAGGAGTGTTGAATGCAACCTTCTAGCTCTGACAGGCCAGGGCTCAGAGAGCAAGACGAGACACGGTGGTGTGTCTCTCTCTGCTCCCCTCAGATGTGGTGCCAGAGGGGCAGTGTGTGCCCGGAGCTGACCCCCCGCTCCGCTTCTACACAGCACAGAGAGCACACAGCACAGGAAGCCTTTCCTCAGGAATACTGATGATGCCGCGACTCACCAGCGACAGAGGAAGCGCTTCTCAAGTCACCAGCTGCGGCGGCGGACTAGTGAGGATCCCTTTCATGGCCTGGACAGAACCCCAGATCCCTGAAAACCGCCGCATTATAAAGCTACACACGTAAGGCCCCGGCCATCCTGCTGTCCCTTTTTCCCGAAGATGAAATGAAATAGAAAACACATTATCTGGTCGGTGTGCGTGATTTGGCCTAGTCTGAGGGAGGGGGAAAGGAAGCCGGCCCAAGTGGCGCAGCAGAGTAGTTTGCCCTGACCCTCTCCAGCAAGCAAGCAATCAGGCTCCTACGTCCATAGGCTACTATGTAAACGGGAAATAAACCAGGTATCGCAAGTTGCCCGTGTCCAGGCAATTTAATAATGCACTTCATTACATGAGCAGCAGGGCAGGTTACCTCCTTGATCGAGGGAACAACGCTAATTGACTGATTCACTGCAAAGCCCCTGCTGACTGCAATAATGACTGGGGCTTTACTCATAGAGGGAGCTGGCCAGGCAGTCCAGGTAGTCCAGGCAGTCCAGGCAGTCCAGGAAGGCCAGGCAGGCCGGTACAAGTGGGGCGTACTGTTCTTGTATGTGTCTGTATATGCCTGAGTAGGAGTAGAGGTAAGGACTGGAGCATCCAGCAGCTGCACTTACACCCTGATCCTCTCATAAATCCACTGTGGAGCTGCTAACTAAAACCACATGGGTCTTTTATCTATATAACTACTACTGCATCGAGCAGTATCAGGTTCCCCTCGCTCGCAAAACCAACGCACTATTTAGCTTTCGTCATTGCCCCTGTGTCAGAAATCAACCAAAGAGCATGTTCATGTATTCACTACAAAAATTGGCACCGTAAAGTCCAGACAAACATGGTCAAACTTTGTTAGTGTTCAAGCTGCAGCCGGTCGGTACTCCTCTTCCATATGGTTGCCATAGATCATTTTTGTCACAATTTTGGTCCGGAAAAATTCCTTGTAGCGAGTGAAAAGCTCCCTTCACCCGGACTGAGACTGAGACACCTGCCTGAGCTGGGCCCAATGTATCTGTTTAAACGTCAACAGATTGTCTAACTGACAAGCTGTTTACGTTCATCTTGGCTATAATCTAATAGAACAACGTTACATTTGTATTTTGGAAAAATGATACAACGGCCCTGGGAATCAAACCCACTGACAGAAATATTAGGGGGATTTAGATAGCTATACTTCAGCCGCTCTATATGAACGCAATAGACTGTGAGTCCCATATGGCACCCTATTTCCTATATAGTGCACTACTTTTGACTAGATCCCTATGGGCCGTCTGGTCAAAAGTAGTGCACTATATAGGGAATAGGGTGCAATTTGGAATTCAGACAGCATATGAATGCTATACAGCAGGCCCTATGCCATGAGGACTGGACAGTAGAAGTATGTACCCCAGCCTTTATGTGCAGAATGGGGTCACAGGAGTCACAGCCTGTCTGTCTGGCACCCTGCTCGTAAGAAGAAGCTGCTGCTGGTTGTATGACTCTGTAACTCAGAGCATGTTGAGGATTTTCAACAGAGGAGTCAGAACAGGATATTACTCCTCCAAGTCTCTCCCTGCATGCCTGCCTGCCAGCTGCCTGTTTCCCAGTTCACCAGTTCACCAACAGAGAGCAGCGTGTTCTGCTTTGTATTAGAGGAGGGTTCATGTAAGCCTCTAGTGACACAACGTCACCCCTGCAGCAACCTCTCGACACCAGATTGTCGAGAGAGGCTTAAGGAGGCTGACCTTCATGATGATATAAACAGGCTTCTGAACAGTGTGAGAAAGGGATTCAACCAAGATAAACATGATGAACATATTACAACCAAGATAAACATGATGAACGTATCACAACCAAGATAAACATGATGAACGTATCACAACCAAGATAAACATGATGAACATATTACAACCATGATAAACATAATGAACATATTACAACCAAGATAAACATGATGAACATATTACAACCATGATAAACATGATGAACATATTACAACCAAGATATAAACATGATGAACATATTACAACCATGATAAACATGATGAACATATTACAACCATGATAAACATAATGAACATATTACAACCAAGATAAACATGATGAACATATTACAACCAAGATATAAACATGATGAACATATTACAACCATGATAAACATGATGAACATATTACAACCATGATAAACATGATGAACATATTACAACCATGATAAACATGATGAACATATTACAACCAAGATATAAACATGATGAACATATTACAACCAAGATAAACATAATGAACATATTACAACCATGATAAACATGATGAACATATTACAACCAAGATATAAACATGATGAACATATTACAACCAAGATATAAACATGATGAACATATTACAACCATGATAAACATGATGAACATATTACAACCAAGATATAAACATGATGAACATATTACAACCAAGATAAACATAATGAACATATTACAACCATGATAAACATGATGAACATATTACAACCAAGATATAAACATGATGAACATATTACAACCAAGATATAAACATGATGAACATATTACAACCAAGATATAAACATGATGAACATATTACAACCATGATAAACATGATGAACATATTACAACCAAGATATAAACATGATGAACATATTACAACCAAGATATAAACATGATGAACATATTACAACCAAGATATAAACATGATGAACATATTACAACCAAGATATAAACATGATGAACATATTACAACCAAGATATAAACATGATGAACATATTACAACCATGATGAACATATTACAACCAAGATATAAACATGATGAACATATTACAACCATGATAAACATAATGAGCATATTACAACCAAGATATAAACATGATGAACATACTACAACCATGATGAACATACTACAACCATGATATAAACATGATGAACATATTACAACCAAGATATAAACATGATGAACATACTACAACCAAGATATAAACATGATGAACATACTACAACCAAGATATAAACATGATGAACATATTACAACCATGATAAACATGATGAACATATTACAACCAAGATAAACATAATGAACATACTACAACCAAGATATAAACATGATGAACATACTACAACCAAGATATAAACATGATGAACATATTACAACCATGATAAACATGATGAACATATTACAACCAAGATAAACATAATGAACATATTACAACCATGATATAAACATGATGAACATATTACAACCAAGATATAAACATGATGAACATATTACAACCAAGATATAAACATGATGAACATATTACAACCAAGATATAAACATAATGAACATATTACAACCAAGATACACATAATGAACATATTACAACCAAGATAAACATGATGAACATATTACAACCAAGATATAAACATGATGAACATACTACAACCATGATATAAACATGATGAACATATTACAACCAAGATAAACATGATGAACATATTACAACCATGATAAACATGATGAACATACTACAACCATGATAAACATAATGAACATATTACAACCAAGATATAAACATGATGAACATATTACAACCAAGATATAAACATGATGAACATATTACAACCATGATATAAACATATTACAACCATCATATAAACATGAACATATTACAACCAAGATATAAACATGATGAACATACTACAACCAAGATAAACATGATGAACATATTACAACCATGATAAACATGATGAACATACTACAACCATGATAAACATGATGAACATATTACAACCAAGATATAAACATGATGAACATACTACAACCATGATATAAACATGATGAACATATTACAACCAAGATAAACATGATGAACATATTACAACCATGATAAACATGATGAACATATTACAACCATGATAAACATGATGAACATATTACAACCATGATAAACATGATGAACATATTACAACCATGATAAACATGATGAACATATTACAACCATGATAAACATGATGAACATATTACAACCATGATAAACATGATGAACATATTACAACCATGATAAACATGATGAACGTATCACAACCAAGATAAACATGATGAACGTATCACAACCATGATATAAACATGAACATATTACAACCATGATAAACATGATGAACATATTACAACCAAGATATATACATGATGAACATACTACAACCATGATATAAACATGATGAACATACTACAACCATGATATAAACATGATGAACATACACATATAAACCTGTAATAGAACATGATAACTTTTACGCAAAAGTTGAGACTTAATGTTATTTACAACGTTATAACAGTGTAATTTGTTTTACATGTTGTTAAGCAGTGTTGCCATTAGAGAATAATTAAATAATTAAAACAAATGCCATTTTCTTAGGTGTACTGTACCTTTGCATTTTCAATGCATGGACAAATGGCCCATGCAGCACTGGCCTGGACATCTGGGTTTGGGTTTTTCAACAAGGACCAGAGCAGACGCACTCCATCCAGACGGTCAATGATCCTGTAGGAGAAGAGCGAAGAAAGAGAGAAAGAGAAAGAGAGAGAGAGAGAGAGAGAGAGAGAGAGAGAGAGAGAGAGAGAGAGATAAAGAAAGATAATAGAGTGATAAATGTGTTTTACAACCCTGTTAGTGAGCATTTCTCCTTTGCCAAAATAATCTATCCACCTGACAGGTGTGCTATATCAAGAAGCTGATTAAACAGCATGATCATAACACAGGTGCACCTTGTGCTGGGGGACAATAAAAGGCCACAAAAATTATGCTGTTGCCAGAAAATGTCATGTTAATTTATCTACTGTAAGAATTTGGCTGTATGTCCAACTGGCCTCACAACCGCAGACAACATGTAACAACGACAGCCCAGGACCTCCACATCTGGCTTCTTTACCTGAGGGATCGTCTGAGACCAGCCATCCGGACAGCTGATGAAACTGTGGGTTTGCACAACCAAAGAATTTCTCAACAAACTGTCAGAAACCGTCTCAGGGAAGCTCATATGCATGCTTGTCATCCTCACCAGGGTACTGACCTGACTGCAGTTCGGTGTCGTAACTGACTTCAGTGGGCAAATGCTCACCTTCGATGGCAACTGGCACGCTGGAGAAGTGTGCTCTTCACGGATGAATCCCGGTTTCAACTGTAGCGGCAGATGGCGTTGTGTGGGCGAGTGGTTTGCTGATGTCAATGTTGTAAACAGAGTGCCCCATTGGTGGCGGTGGGGTTATGGTATGGGCAGGTAGAGATACAGTGATGAGATCCTGAGGCCCATTGAGATCCTGAGGCCATCACCTAATTTTTCAACATGATAATGCACAGCCCCATGTCGCAAGGATCTGTACACAATTCCTGGAAGCTGATAATGTCTCAGCTCTTGAATTGACCTGCGTACACACCAGACATGTCACCCATTGAGCATGTTTGGGATGCTCTGGATCGACGTGTACGACAGCGTGTTCCAGTTCCCGCCAATATCCAGCAACTTCGCACAGCCATTTTAGAGGAGTGGGACAACATTCCACAGGCCACAATCAACAGCCTGATCAACTCTATGTGAAGGAGATTTGTCACGCTGTAGGAGACAAATGGTGCTCACACCAGATACTGACTGATTTTCTGATCCACGCCCCTACTTTTTTTTTGAAGGTATCTGTGACCAACAGATGCAAATCTGTATTTCCAGTCATGTGAAATCCATAGATCAGGGCCTTCAATTGACTGATTTCCTTATATGAACTGTAACTCAGTAAAATCTTTGAATTTATTGTATGATGCGTGTATATTTTTGTTCAGTGTATATACTTTCACAGTCAAGAGGAGCATTTGAGTGCTCGTCTTTCTCAGAGCTCTGGCTGGGCCATACAGTAGAATTAGTTTGTCCAGGCCCTGAATACCCATCACAGGGCAAAATCAAAGGGTTCTGCATGGGTTTTCAATGACAAACCAACCTTCACCAGTCCCATTCTGTTTCCACCACAGCTCTAAAAACTCACTCTCAGTCTGGTCTGGTCTGGTAAAGTGGATCTCCATGAGAAATCACTGAGTGCCTATGTGACGGTAGGCCATAGGTTAACTTAAATCAAGGTAAAGTGAGAGGTCTGTATAGATATTTATATATAGAACCAAAACAACATTATACTGTACGGTGGGTGGGTAGTCTGGGGATACCTCTTTCCAAATCAAACAGAGCCAGTAGACAGGTCTCTCTATATTTCATGGCGTCCGAGTTGAAGTTTACTTAAGCATAAGCCGTATTTCATGCTGCGTACATGACTGTAGTCAAGGCTGTAGTCAGGGTCTGGGAACCCAAAGAATTACACCACAATGTGCCCGTTGTCTGGTATAAATAACATGTAACGTTTTTCCCATGTGTGCTTCCACCAACAAGGCCGACATTGAATGCTGTCATAATTACTTAAACACTCCCTAATCACGGTATCTCCGTGACTGGCAATGAGCGAGCACTCATCAAGAGAAGTCCCCTGCGCCATCTGTCTTCCGTTTGCACATAAATCAGTCTGGGGGATCATATCGTAAGATTCCAGTCAGAGGGGCCTCCTAAATCCAGCCCAACAACAAACTAAACTTCATATCGAGCGCCAGAAAAGTTCTGTCCTCACAAGAGCAGGTATGAAACACGTTAGCATGAAGGAGACAACTGACAGTTGGATGAGGGATGGAAACAAGGAGACCACAAAGCCTTAAGGCATTTGCAAAACGTGTGTTCTTTCTTGTAAATTACAGAAAGTACTAGGCAGGATTGTAATGTGATATTTTCCCATATTTTGTCTATGATATCATTAACCACACAGTGCAATAGCTTAGAGTAAAAATATGCTTATTTTCAAAAGGACTTTAAAACAAATAGGTAGGCGTAGATCATCGATTAGCTAGTTTTGAAAAGTTACAACTATGGCCAGGACTTTTTCCTGGCCATGTGGCCTGGACCAGGAAAACAAAGCTAAACAAAGCCAATAACTGACATGGATTTTGCAATGAATTTGAAGCACCATGTAGAGTTTGGAGCAGCACAGACATACATCACCCTGTAGTCCAGTCAGTCAGTGAGTGACAATAGCAGGCCTGGTCAGGTCCTTAATCTGAGAACCAGCTCTGACCAAACGTGGTCTGGAGCAGGAAACAATCAAATGTGAGCTATGTTAATTGCTCGGCAAACTACTGTACACACAGGTCCTCAAAATAATTCACCCTGCCACAAGACATACAGAAAGCACTTGTGGAAATAACGACTTTCTGTCCACAACTAAGTGTAAATGCTAAAAAAATGACAAGGCCTAAATATACATTCCATGAGAAAACATGGCCCTGAATGAATGGGTTCAGATGTAACATTCTGCCTGGGCGAATGGAGAAGTTAGGCTAGCTAGCCTAATTGCTGAAATGGCCTTATTTCTTCAAAACAACAGTTCTGCAACTTGTATTGCACCACTGTGGTTATGCTTATCTACACCATATTACTTATTCTTACAATGGCATTAATGGCTAGCCTAACAAAACATACTCAGACGTAAAGTTATTTATTTGTGTCCAGTGTTAACTAAGTAGGGGTCTTGTAGTCTGTAACAGCCTTGTAATAGCAATGCGATTCAAATGGGACTATATTGTATGCAGTGTTTCGGAGCATTGAAGCCAAATAAGCAACACATACTGTAGTTAGCAGGACTGGACTGTAGCTAGGTGTTCACTGTTGATGTTTTTCCAGCCACGAGGGCTTGGACGGCTGAAGGTATGCTACTCTGACCAGTTCAGCAACATGAATGACCGCAGACGTACAGTAAAACTGTGGGACGCGCCACCACAACCATATTTATCGCAGCAGGTACAATAAACAAGGCTTTTAAAACTGTCACTCCGCTGAAGACGAACATTAAACCTACCTGGTGAGGATGAAAGATTAAGATCATAGCCTGACATTATCACCAGGACACCCGTCTGTTATCAACATTATTCGGACCAATTACGATGATGAACGACCGCTAATGATAGAGGTTATGAACCATTTTGAAGAGCTTTAGAGATGGCAATAAATGGGTCAGACATCAAATAAAGCATCACCACTGTTGATCATCTGAACGGAGTTGGTGATTCACGCCACAACATTAAATTGATCTCTATGACTTACGTCATATTCTCAAGCTCGGTGGCGCAGGCTCCCACAGCCTTGGTGACGTTGACCAGCAGGGCCTGGTTGGTTCCCGTCAGCAGGTTGACCAGGGGCTGGATGCCTCCACACTTCCTGATGGTGGCCCTGTTGGCAGGTTTCTGGGCCCCCTCGCCCAGAGCGCCGACCACGTTCACCAGCACCTCCTCAGGCTGGTCTGTCAGCAGACCCACCAGGGTCTCCAAGGCCTTGTAATCCTGGAACCTGGCGAAAGGCACAGCACCAGGGTCAATCAACCAATCACTTTATTCAACCCAATCACTTCCATCTTTTTTATAGCCTTATATGTTATATGCAGCTTTGGACATACTGTAAGTTTAGGGGCTTCAAAAATAGGACATAATTCTGAATCATAATCAATATCCTGTAGATGTTTCAATGTGTGTGGAGCAAGTCAAAATGTCTTGGTTTGGCCAGGTGACAGTGTGATAATATAGAGATTGATATATTTCAGGAATGGAGTTATATTTGGGAACGGATGTATTTTTTCAGCACAAATCACTTGACCCAGTAACAACAGGACGGTTTTCCCACGACTGCTCAAAGGCCTCTCCACACATGTACTTTGCATGACCGAGGTTCACTGTGGCTTGGACTAGTTCACTCCCTGTTTTACTGTGATTTCACTTTGTTTGCCAGAACTACCGAGTGGGTAAACGACAGTAAACATTTAAGAGGGATATAATGTGGTTGCAGAAAGCCTCAACAAACCTCTGATGTACGGTTAGGTTCTAGGACTGTTTTCCCTCACAGTTATGGTTGCTGGCAACACAGTCTGTAGGCTATTGTAGAAAGTGTCCAAGGTCATTTGGTTTTGGTCATGATCCACCGAAACATATTCTTGCAAGCAAAACAGTAATGAACGGAGCGGCTGCCAAAGCAAACTTTTAGTGAATTTTGCGTCGAACAACGATGCTATTCATACGGCCACCATTGAAGTTGCATCTGCATGGTGCTCCTACAGCAGAATTTAGTGATGGGGGATATTATTTATACAGATATTACAGATATTATTTTGGACAATATTATATCGATACTTTGACTCCGGGTATGGATTTGATACTAGGTAGCGTTAGCTAGCGCTAGTTGGCTGTACATGCGCCAGAACTCTGTATTTTTCATCCTATAGCTTGTCCATCTTTTTTAAAATAGTGAGCCAACATGTTTATAGGACTTTTATGTCCATGACTGATCAAAACAAATGTTATCATGCTCTCTCTTGTCTCTCTCCAGCAGACAGCTGGAGCAGTGAGCAATATGTTTGGAACATCAAAGCGCAATAAAATCGCAGTATCGAATCACAATACATATACAGTGAGGGAAAAAAGTATTTGATCCCCTGCTGATTTTGTACGTTTGCCCACTGACAAAGAAATGATCAGTCTATAATTTTAATGGTAGGTTTATTTGAACAGTGAGAGACAGAATATCAACAAAAAAATCCAGAAAAACGCATGTCAAAAATGTTATGAATTGATTTGCATTTTAATGAGGGAAATAAGTATTTGACCCCTCTGCAAAACATGACTTAGTACTTGGTGGCAAAACCCTTGTTGGCAATCACAGAGGTCAGACGTTTCTTGTAGTTGGCCACCAGGTTTGCACACATCTCAGGAAGGATTTTGTCCCACTCCTCTTTGCAGATCTTCTTCAAGTCATTAAGGTTTCGAGGCTGACGTTTGGCAACTCGAACCTTCAGCTCCCTCCACAGATTTTCTATGGGATTAAGGTCTGGAGACTGGCTAGGCCACTCCAGGACCTTAATGTGCTTCTTCTTGAGCCACTCGTTTGTTGCCTTGGCCGTGTGTTTTGGGTCATTGTCATGCTGGAATACCCATCCACGACCCATTTTCAATACCCTGGCTGAAGGAAGGAGGTTTTCACCCAGGATTTGACGGTACATGGCCCCGTCCATCGTCCCTTTGATGCGGTGAAGTTGTCCTGTCCCTTTAGCAGAAAAACACCCCCAAAGCATAATGTTTCCACCTCCATGTTTGACGGTGGGGATGGTTTCTTGGGGTCATAGGCAGCATTCCTCCTCCTCCAAACACGGCAAGTTGGGTTGATGCCAAAGAACTCCATTTTGGTCTCATCTGACCACAACACGTTCACCCAGTTGTCCTCTGAATCATTCAGATGTTCATTGGCAAACTTCAGACGGGCATGTATATGTGCTTTCTTGAGCAGGGGGACCTTGCGGGCGCTGCAGGATTTCAGTCCTTCACGGCATAGTGTGTTACCAATTGTTTTCTTGATGACTATGGTCCCAGCTGCCTTGAGATCATTGACAAGATCCTCCTGTGTAGTTCTGGGCTGATTCCTCACCGTTCTCATGATCATTGCAACTCCACGAGGTGAGATCTTGCATGGAGCCCCAGGCTGAGGGAGATTGACAGTTCTTTTGTGTTTCTTCCATTTGCGAATAATCACAGAAACTGTTGTCACCTTCTCACCAAGCTGCTTGGCGATGGTCTTGTAGCCCATTCCAGCCTTGTGTAGGTCTACAATCTTGTCCCTGACATCCTTGGAGAGCTCTTTGGTCTTGGCCATGGTGGAGAGTTTGGAATCTGATTGATTGATTGCTTCTGTGGACAGGTATCTTTTATACAGGTAAGAAACTGAGATTAGGAGCACTCCCTTTAAGAGTGTGCTCCTAATCTCCGTTCGTTACCTGTATGAAAGACACCTGGGAGCCAGAAATCTTTTTGATTGAGAAGGGGTCAAATACTTATTTCCCTCATTAAAATGCAAATCAATTTATAAAATTTTTGACATGCATTTTTCTGGATATTTTTGTTGTTATTCTGTCTCTCACTGTTCAAATAAACCTACCATTAAAATTATAGACTGATAATTTCTTTGTCAGTGAGCAAACGTACAAAATCAGCAGGGGATCAAATACTTTTTTCCCTCACTGTAGAATTGTCATATAGAATTGTCTCAGCCACCCGAGCCACGGCCTGTTCACCCCGCTACCATCAAGAAGGCGAAGACAGGACAGGTACATCAAAACTGGGACCGAGAGATTGAAAACAGCTTCTATCTCCAGGTCATCAGACTGTTAAACAGTCAACACTAGCCGGCCTCCACCCAGTACTCTGCTTAGTCACTGTTACTAGCCGGCTACCACCCAGTACTTTACCCTGTACCTTAGAGACTGCTGCCCAAGAGTCATTGAACACTGGTCACTTTAATAATGTTAACATACTGTTTTACACACTTTATATCTCTATACTGTATTCTAGTCATGGCTCATCCTATATAACTACTGCTGTACACACCTTATCTATTCATATACTGTCCATACTGTCTATACACACCATATATATATATATATATATATTTATTTACATTCCAGATTCTAAAATTGCTCATCTTTATGAATTTTTTTGTGTACATTTTGGATTATGTGTGTATGGTCATTGGATTGCTAGACATTTCTGCATTATTGGAGCTAGAAACATAAGCATTTCTCTGCACCTGCGATAACATCTGTAAAACTGTGTACCAGACCAATAAATGTTGATTTGATAGAATCGCAATACATATCGTATCGGCTCTTAAGCATTATGATAATATCGTATTGTGAGGTCCCTGGAAATTCCCAGACCTAGAATTCCCTTGTAATTGCACAAATAACTTTTGATAAATGGACTGCAAGTCATGCCTATTTTTGTTCAGCCAATTCCAGCTCGTGTAATAAAGATGGCAGAAGTAACACAAAGCTGGCTGAATCAGCTCCTCGTACAAACAGTAGGCTCAATACAAGTGGAAGCATCATTAAGGCCTATCAAAAGGCACAGGGACCAAAGAGAGGCTTCTGTGTAGCAGTTCTATGACGAATTGTGTTGCTCTTTTTCTAAACACATCTGTTACAGTAACACATTCATTCACATTGGTGGTGCAAAGAAATTGAATGCTGCCTGTCTGTCCTTTTATACCACAGCCAGTTCGTTTTTAAGAAGGGGCTCTGTGTGAAAGAGTCATTTCAAGGACTACGGGAAAGGAAGAGAGCCTCGAAGACGTTCAATGGGAATCATAAAGGGCCTGGGAGACTTTCAGAAGGATACATTCTACTGCCCAACGTTGAACAGAAAAACGAACTCACTTCAAAATGAAGGAGAGTGAACTGCTGCCTAAATAGGCCTAGAGGTCGGGTGAGCAAAGTTCTGTAGATAGAAACGGGAGGTAAGAAAGAAGTATCATTATGATACATAATGATGGTGTTCTGCTCATCATAGACTCTGGAAGAGAGGTAAGAGAAGGAGGACTGGACGGATAGTCAGTAATTGTAACTGAACCATACAATCTTGACCTCAAACATTATTGCGTTGGCAAATACAGTCCGAGTCTTGGCGAGGACCACTTTCCATTGCAAAGTTATTCCCTCACTTGTTTGTTACAGGGCTTAGTTTTTACACAGCTTTTGTGTGTGTGCATAACACTTCCGTATATACGGTTCAAGGGGACACGTATCAATGCACCTATAAATCTGCTTTTAAATCTGCACAAAACAGTACAAAACGTTCCTAGTGCGAGACAAGAGGTTTGAGAGGCCTTTTTATTAAGGCCTTTCATACATACATAGGCTCCATATTGCAGGTCTTAGGAAAATGTCAATCTCTCCGCATTTAGCCGATGTACACCTTTAAAACAAACACACTTAAGTTATGAAGATAATTATATTATTTTGCCATCAATGATCTCTTATGTTGATGCATCATTAATCAGGAAAATAGCTAACACATGCATCTTCTTCTGGGCTTTAGGGGAGGTCTCCCTCTCGCCTCACATATCTCAGTCCTGCATCCCACACGTCCCTACTGTACAGTACAGCCATGCCATGTTAAAGATCACTCACACGAAAGCACGCTGTCTGCTATTGGCCACAAGGGCTGTTTGAGTTGTTCATTTACTACTTGGGAATACAAAAAAAAGCTCAACTCCCTCTCATTACTGTTTCTGTCAAATATATTCTAAAACGATTTTCGTCTCGAAACACCACTCGGCCCATGATTGATTCTGAAATGAACACAACGGCCCTTAACAACTCTCGACAAAAAAACTCTATTACCGTTTGCAGCCGTTCCTTTTTGACAGTAATGGCTTGGTCATGTGATTCCAAACCTGCGTCTTGACATTTTTACATGTTATTCAAATAACCCTGGGAGAGTAAAAAAAACAAAAAAAACAGATCCACTCGCAAATGTAAGTGTGGATTAACCAGTCAGTGCTCTACTCTTCATAATGCTGGTTTCCTCTCCGGCCTTCCTGGGGAACCCACGGCCAAACTTCTAACTTCATTCACACCAACCGCCCGAGCCGTCCAAAAAACTAAACACAAACACTACACAGGAAGGTAACCGTTAAATGAAACATTGTAGTGGGTGATACGGCCCTTTGGGTCGCTCTCTCTCACTGACTGGATTCCTTAGTTATTTATCACATTCCCCTTAATGAGTGTGAGGGTTTGATGCTTGCCAATGAAGGGTCAACCAATTGCGGTTTTACATGTGATTATCAGTATCATTATTCATTATTATTATGGACCTTTCTTGCATAGCAACAGTGTTATGAGTAAGTACGCTGAGACAAGCGGCCTGTAATGGGAGCAAGTGCACAGGGTGCCACATTACTCATTGCCAGTGTAGTTCATTTGTTTTATCGCCGTGCCAGGCTGAACTCTAAAGGGCTCCCAATCTCTGCCATTTTTGTGTTATTTCATATGCATCAGAACTGGACTGAATATGAAGGCTTGTTAAGTAGCCAGAGGACTGAAAGGCAGTCTGAAAGGTTCACTTTGTAACTTGAACTCTCTCCTGTATGAATTCTTTAGTCTTTATAACTAAATATGTTGTTATCCAACACTCCTCGTTCTATGCAAACAGAACATATGCTTTTGTTTATGACAATAACCACTGGTCTGGTTGTCCATCATGAACTTGGCACCAGAGATAGTAATCTATATCCACCTGTTTTAAAGAGAGCGTTATTGGCATGCTTCTATAATGGGATCATTGCTTAATTGACTGTGGCAACAGGCACTTGTTTCCAGTTGGGAAGACTTAACTTAGACTCTAAATGTAGGATATCATTCTGTCAGTTATGAAATATGAAGTGGAGAGAGACCGGTGTGAGTGCTACTGGGACATTTTACTATTATTTTTAAAATTCCTCTGCAATTTTCAGTCCTACAGAGTTTTTGAGTCAGATGCTAGACATTTCCACATTATCTTAATTCATCATATAAAACCATATAAAACTCCAAAAGCTTCTTTTATCGTAAAAACGTATTTAAAAAAAGCTACGTTTCTGAAAATAAGCCTTTGTCACGACTTCTGCCGAAGTCGTTGCCTCTCCTTGTCCGGGCGGTGTTCGGCGGTCGACTTCACCGGTCTTCTAGCCATCATCGATCCATTTTTCATTTTCCATTGGTTTTGTCTTGTCTTCCCACACACCTGTTGTCAATCCCATTCATTACCTGTTGTGTATTTAACCCTCTGTTTCCCTTCATGTGTTTGTCAGAGATTGTTCGTTGTCAAGTGTTGTGTTGATTGTGTATAGGTGTGCGACGGGTCTTCGTACCCAGATTTGTTTTATATTTTTTCCGTGAGTGTTATTGAGCAGATTACTGGGACTTTAATTAAAGTACTCCATTCTACACTCTATTTGACTCTCCTGCGCCTGACTTCCTCTGCCACTTATACACGCCATTGTGACAGAATCTCTGACCTTAAAAAATGAAGTCAGCAGGAGGAGGCACTTCGCTAATGGAGGTTGAGGAACGCGTCCTGGAACACGCGGCGGAGATTGACAGTCTGTGTGCTGCCATGGATCGCATTGTCCAGAGTATGGACCGCTGGGAGAGACAGGGAGCTTGTCCAGTACCTCCACCACCACCTGGAATTCCTTTGAACGTTTTTTATCCTCCGGAACAGAACAGGATCCAGTTATCCCTACCCACGGGATACAATGGAGATACTGCCAGCTGCCAGGGTTTTCTCCTAAAACTGAACTTGTATCTGGCCACGGTCTCTCCAGTACCATCAGACCGTGAGAAAAGCTTCGCTCTCGTCTCATGCCTTACCGGGAAAGCCCTGGAGTGGGCCAACGCTGTGTGTGGAGAGGATAAGGTGTTGGACCATTTTGAGGAGCTCATCTGCCATTTCCGGAAGGTATTCGACCACCCATCCGAAGGCAGAGCAGCAGGTGAGCTCCTCTATCATCTGAGGCAGGGGAAGAGGAGTGCTCAGGAGTTCGCGTTGGAGTTTAGGACTTTGGCTGCCGGCGCTGGATGGAGCGACAGGGCCCTGATCGACCACTACCGTTGTAGTCTACGCGAGGACGTCCGTCGGGAGCTGGCCTGTAGAGACACCACCCTCAACTTCGACCAACTGGTGGATATGTCCATCAGGCTGGACAACATGCTGGCTACTCGGGGACGTCTAGATCGGGGTCTGGTTGTTCCATCCTCCCGCACTCTCTCTCCCGAACCTATGGAATTGGGAGGGATGGTGCGCAGGGAGACCGGAGGGGGTACCCGCTCGAGCACCATCTATGATCGCAGAGATCACACTGCTGATCGGTGCCGGGTTGGTTCCTCTGGGAATAGAGAAGGCAGGCAGGGCACTCTGGCATCACCCCAGGTGAGTAGGCACCATACTCATCCAGAGCCCTCTGCTGCACTTATGTTTGTCTCTGTCACCTTTCCGGATTTTTCCCTGCATTCCCAGTATAAGGCGCTAGTAGATTCAGGCGCGGCTGGGAATTTCATTAATAAAAATTTTGCTCATAGTTTAGGGATTCCTGTTGTTTCTGTGGATATGCCTTTCCCTATTCATGCCTTAGATAGTCGACCAATAGGGTCAGGGTTTATCAGGGAGGTCACCGCACCTTTGTCTATGATAACGCAGGAGGGTCACAAGGAGAAGATTAGTCTTTTCCTTATTGATTCCCCTGCGTATTCTGTGGTGTTAGGCCTACCCTGGTTAACTACTCATAACCCCACTGTTTCTTGGCCACAGAGGGCTCTCACGGGGTGGTCGCGAGAGTGCTCAGGTAGGTGTGTAGGGGTTTCCGTTGGTGCTACTACGGTGGAAAGTCCAGACCAGGTTTCCACCGTGCGCATTCCCTCCGAATATGCCGATTTGGCACTCGCCTTCTGTAAAAAGAAGGCGACTCAATTACCACCCCATCGACAGGGGGATTGTGCGATAGATCTCCTGGTAGACGCTGCATATCCCAGGAGTCATGTGTATCCTCTGTCGCAAGCGGAGACAGTGGCTATGGATAATTATATCTCTGAATCCCTGCGTCAGGGGTTCATTAAGCCATCCATTTCACCCGCCTCTTCGAGTTTCTTTTTTGTGAAGAAGAAGGATGGCGGTTTACGCCCGTGCATTGATTATCGAGACCTTAATAAAATCACGGTAAAATATAGTTACCCGCTACCTTTGATCAATACAGTAATGGAGTCAATGCGCGGGGCCCGCTTCTTCACAAAATTGGATCTCAGGAGTGCGTACAATCTGGTGCGTATTAGGAGGGGTGATGAGTGGAAGACGGCATTTAGCACCACCTCAGGTCATTATGAGTACCTGGTCATGCCATATGGGTTGATGAATGCTCCATCAGTCTTCCAATCGTTTGTAGATGAGATCTTCAGGGACCTGAATGGGCAGGGTGTAGTGGTGTATATTGATGATATTTTGATATACTCTGCTACACGCGCTGAGCATGTGTCCTTGGTGCGCAGGGTGCTTGGTCGCCTGTTGGAGCATGATTTATATGTCAAGGCTGAGAAATGCTTGTTCTTCCAACAATCCATCTCCTTCCTAGGGCATCAGATTTCCACTTCAGGAGTGGAAATGGAGAGCGACCGCATTACAGCCGTGCGTAATTGGCCGACTCCAACCACGGTAAAGGAGGTGCAGCGTTTTTTAGGGTTTGCCAATTACTACCGGAGATTTATCCGGGGTTTTGGTCAGGTTGCAGCTCCCATTACCTCACTGCTAAAGGGGGGACCGGTGCGCTTGCAGTGGTCGGCCGAGGCGAATAGGGCTTTTGGTAAACTGAAGGCTCTGTTTACCTCGGCGCCTGTGTTGGCTCATCCGGATCCCTCTTTGCCATTCATAGTTGAGGTGGACGCATCCGAAGCTGGGATAGGAGCAGTGCTCTCTCAGCGTTCGGGTGTGCCACCGAAGCTTCGCCCCTGTGCTTTCTTTTCGAAGAAGCTCAGCCCGGCGGAGCGTAACTATGATGTGGGGGACCGAGAGCTGTTAGCTGTCGTAAAAGCCTTGAAGGTGTGGAGGCATTGGCTTGAGGGGGCTAATCACCCTTTTCTCATCTGGACTGACCACCGCAATCTGGAGTACATCCGGCAGGCGAAGAGACTAAATCCTCGCCAGGCAAGGTGGGCCATGTTTTTCACTCGTTTTGTGTTTACGCTTACTTACAGACCAGGCTCCCAGAACGTCAAGGCAGACGCATTGTCTCGGCTGTATGACACAGAGGAGCGACCCATGGATCCCACTCCCATACTCCCAGAGTCGTGTTTGGTGGCGCCAGTAGTGTGGGAGCTGGACGCGGACATTGAGCGGGCGTCACGTGCAGAGCCCTCTCCTCCTGAGTGTCCAGCTGGTCGTCTGTACGTTCCGTCTGCTGTCCGCGACCGATTGATCTATTGGGCTCACACATCACCCTCCTCTGGTCATCCTGGGATAGGTCGGACGATGCGCTGTCTTGATGGGAGGTACTGGTGGCCCACTTTAGCTAAGGACGTGAGGATTTATGTTTCCTCCTGTTCGGTGTGCGCCCAGTGCAAGGCTCCTAGACACCTGCCTAGAGGTAAGCTTTTACCTTTACCCGTTCCTCAACGGCCGTGGTCGCACCTGTCAGTGGATTTTGTGACTGATCTTCCACCTTCACAGGGTTACACCACGATCCTGGTCGTTGTGGATCGGTTCTCTAAGTCCTGTCGTCTTCTCCCTTTGCCCGGTCTCCCTACGGCCTTACAAACTGCGGAGGCTCTGTTTACACATGTTTTCCGGCATTATGGGGTGCCTGAGGATATAGTGTCTGATCGGGGTCCCCAGTTCACGTCAAGGGTCTGGAAGGCGTTCATGGAACGTCTGGGGATCTCGGTTAGTCTTACCTCAGGTTTTCACCCCGAGAGTAATGGGCAGGTGGAGAGAGTTAACCAGGATGTGGGCAGGTTTCTGCGGTCCTATTGCCAGGACCGGCCAGGGGAGTGGGCGAAGTTCGTGCCCTGGGCAGAGATAGCCCAGAACTCGCTACGTCACTCCTCCACTAACCTTACCCCTTTTCAATGTGTATTAGGGTATCAGCCGGTTCTGGCTCCTTGGCATCAGAGTCAGACCGAAGCTCCTGCGGTGGACAATTGGTTTCGGCACGCTGAGGAAACTTGGGAGGCAGCCCACGTCCACCTTCAGCGTGCCATAAGGCGCCAGAAAATTGGCGCAGACCGTCGCCGCAGTGAGGCCCCGGTGTTCGCACCAGGGGACAGGGTCTGGCTCTCGACCCGAAACCTGCCCCTCCGCCTGCTCTGCCGGAAGCTGTGTCCGCGGTTTGTGGGGCCGTTTAAAGTCCTGAGGAGAGTGAACGAGGTATGTTATAGATTACAACTGCCCACTAATTACCGTATTAACCCCTCGTTCCATGTGTCTCTCCTCAGGCCGGTGGTGGCTGGCCCGCTCCAGGAGGCTGAAGTGCGTGAAGTTCCTCCGCCTCCTCTAGACATCGAGGGGGTCCCGGCGTACGCTATTCGATCCATTTTGGATTCGAGACGTCG
Organism: Salvelinus alpinus; assembly: GCF_045679555.1. Taxonomy (NCBI): domain Eukaryota; kingdom Metazoa; phylum Chordata; class Actinopteri; order Salmoniformes; family Salmonidae; genus Salvelinus; species Salvelinus alpinus. The sequence goes on from NC_092093.1 coordinate 77,503,977, forward strand.
GGCGAGGGGCCTTCAGTACCTCGTGGACTGGGAGGGGTACGGGCCGGAGGAGAGATGCTGGGTTCCGGTGGAGGACGTTTTAGATCCTTCCATGTTAAAAGAATTCCACCGCCTCCATCCGGATCGCCCTGCACCTCGCCCTCCGGGTCGTCCCCGAGGCCGGTGTCGACGCGCTGCTGGAGCCGCGCGTCAGGGGGGGGGTAATGTCACGACTTCTGCCGAAGTCGTTGCCTCTCCTTGTCCGGGCGGTGTTCGGCGGTCGACTTCACCGGTCTTCTAGCCATCATCGATCCATTTTTCATTTTCCATTGGTTTTGTCTTGTCTTCCCACACACCTGTTGTCAATCCCATTCATTACCTGTTGTGTATTTAACCCTCTGTTTCCCTTCATGTGTTTGTCAGAGATTGTTCGTTGTCAAGTGTTGTGTTGATTGTGTATAGGTGTGCGACGGGTCTTCGTACCCAGATTTGTTTTATATTTTTTCCGTGAGTGTTATTGAGCAGATTACTGGGACTTTAATTAAAGTACTCCATTCTACACTCTATTTGACTCTCCTGCGCCTGACTTCCTCTGCCACTTATACACGCCATTGTGACAGCCTTGAATTTATTAAGAGGTTACCATGGTATAAATTAATGCATATGGCTTGCATTGTCCCCTGAGTCACTCTGACAAATAAAAGAAATACAGCAACAACAAAACAAGTCATGGGAGTACCTTTAGCAACCATTGAGAGCTGCCAGGGCACGATTTTCAGGCATTATTAATTTTTGAGGGAAAATTACTGATTAAAAAAATCCTCCCATGCAAAATAAAGCCAGCCAGGAAAGATTCCAGAAAGTGTGACTGTTGAGGGGAACTAAATGACAATGAAATAAATGTGGGTATGCAGTAACATGACAAATGATTTAAGAGTCTGTCAGCTTACATTTCCAACATTATGGAGGAGTCATTTTCGAGGCAGCTTTCTCTCAGTCCGCTTGCCCATGTTCATTACTAATGGGAGGAGAGCTGCTTTAGACACCAAAGGGTGTCTATAAAACCAACTCTTTACTTCATCTTTTGTTAACAGTAGAAAAGCTCACATTCCTCCTGCTAACAGTCACATAAAAGATCAACGCTAATAGAATCTGTGTATCTGCAAAACTTAACATTTTGTCCAAATAATCACTTCGGCCAGACGAGACGAAGGACGAGACGTGACAACTTTTGGGAGTGGAAAAAGTGAGACTCACATATGAACACATGAGAGGTCTCGTAAAAATGCCACGTGATTGCAGCATATCGACCCTCATCCCAACCGCTATCACTAGGATTTCCATTGGAACGTACTGTAGACCCATCTCCCCGTACTTTAAAGTTAGCTCTCTAAATTCCCATCAGACTCATGACACTAAGTTTGCAAACATATTATCTGAGTATTACGAGCACCTATGGCTGCCTATACATGCTAAGTGGACATCAGTCAAAACAAAAATGTACCTCTGTGTGGGTAATTTGTCAAAGTCAGGGCCAGGCTAATTTTATAGTAATTACACCAACCTACCAATGACATAAGACATGACCCACTCTAAAGTACTCCGCCCCCTCACCCCCCCCACTACAGTAAATATCGGATCACGACCAGCAACACACAGTTCACCTGTGGTGCTGGTCAGGCTCCAGTCTGAGTGGGGCTGTAGTGATAATGAGGGTTAATAATAATGGGAAGGAGAGAAGGAGGGAGGGATGCCTGAATGGAGGGAGAGGGAGGGGTAACGTTACTTAGCCACATTCTCCATGCTGATGGAGCACTTCCAGATGGCCCCGGTGGTGGCAGCCAGGAGCTGTTTGTTGTCTGCCTGGCTCAGCAGAGTCACCAGGGGCTGCAGGCCCTCGCACTGACGCACCAGGTCACGGGTACGCTTGTCTTCTGCACACTGAGACAGACAGACAAACATAGCTAGACATATTTTGGGATGCTTCTTGCCCTAATGCTTATGCATTGTCCACATTCCCAGCCTCAATTTATTCTTGTTTGTTTATGACGGACTGAAAACATTCTTAACATGAGTCATAACCATGGTTACCTTGAAGATGGCACTGGCGCAGTGCATCTGTAGCTCGTGGTTGTCACAGTTGAGGTTTTTCACCAAGTCCTCGATCATACCCTCCGTCTGGATGGCAATCCTGTAACTTCTCTGGAAATGAACGTTCAGGGAAAACAGTCAATGACAGTGTTTTGGTTTGCAATGATGAATCACTAGGTGGTCCTCTTCAGGGTGGCACTCCATACCTTAATCTGCTACACATGCTGCCCACTAAACCATAGGTATACCCCAAATGGCACCCTATTCCCTATATAGAGCACTTCTTTTGGCCAGCGGCTCATAGTGAGCCCCTCACCTCGGAGGCACACTCCTGCAGGGTTCCCACGACAGGGATCAGCATGTTCTCGTGGGGAGACTTGAGCAGGCGAGCCAGCAGAGGGATGCCCCCGGCCTTGCGAATGGCCTCTTTGTTCCTGGTGCTCTTACTGCAGCTCCAGAGGGCCAGGGCCCCGCAGCGAGCCACCTCCACGTCCTTCTCCTGCTCCTCTGTCAGGGCCGCCGAGTCAGGCACGCAGTCTAGTAACTCCACCTGGGAACACACACACACACAGAGAGAACACACACTCAACGATCCAGTGTGCATCAAATAAAATATCTATCAGACATTGCGAGAGTGAATGTGAAAACCACAGGAAATGCTGTAATGATAGCTGTGGTTTCCATTGAAGCAATGTATTAAATGGGATTAGCAAAGTTGTTGGCCATGATTAGGTGCATAATTAAATCATATTACTATGTGGGCTGACAGAATAAAAAAACAGAGATTCAGAATGTGGAAAAATAGCAGGTCGGCGTGTTGATGTTACAGTTTTGAAATCCCAGAGTGACCCTTTATGACCGTCGGTCTGTGTGTCAGGGCTGTGTTAAAGCCATAGTTCCTGCACGGCCACTAAGACAGAGCAGGCAAAGCTATTACACATGTTATGCAGTTCAAAGGTGGTCTCAGTCTGAAGTTTAGCGTGAAATTAATCTCTCCACTGCAATGACTGCAATGAGCACATCCGATTTGGTGCTTGAGGATAAATATACAAGGCCCACAGGCTTTAATCACAGGTCGCTCTGTCAATAAACATCAACTCAGATCCAAGGATGTCAAAGGACATTCTATCCGTTTCCCCCCCAATGACTTTGATGTTTTGTAACATAAAACTAGGGGAAAGGTGGGTGAGGGTGGCATGTATCAGGGAACCCAGTGTATGGAAACTGGAGGTACTTAGAAGAGCCAATGCTGTGAAGAGCTGTGTGTTGCTGTGCTGGGCTGTGTTCTGTAGAGGGGAGCCATGATTTGACTATATTGTCTAAGTTTCTGCTTTGCTATAGCATGTGACTCCAAATTGGCTCTGTAGTGGGTCAGTTAGAGCGTGCTGCTGGGAACATCAGCAGGGCTGTGGGTTCATTTCCCGCACGGGTTCCATTCCCATATATTTATGTGTCACTGTCAATGTTTTGGATCAAAGCGTCTGTCTAAATAACATTAGCATTATGTTCCCTTGTGCAAGGCTATGCGCTGCTGTGCTACAGTACAGTGCAGTATATATCTTCCCACTAGACTCACCAGTCTCTTGATCCCTCCGTGCTGTCTGACTGTCCTCCTGGCCCGTCTGAACTTGGCCACGTTGGCGATGGTCTCTGCGGCCAGGTATTTTAGGTCCTTGTCTGGGGAGTCCAAGATCTTCACCATGGTCTGCAGGCCCCCCAGGTCAGCGATGGCCCGGCGGATCTGAGAGTTACGGCTGATCTCCTTCAGAATCTTCAGAGAGCCAATCTAAACCATGCACGAAGACGGTTAAGTCCACAAAGTACATCTCGCTAAATCTCCTTAGCGGGTAAAAAAACGTTGGCTTGTATGAAGAAAAACTGCAAAGCCAATGTCAACAACATGGGCTAAACATCCGTCACCAAGAGCACAAATAAAGAGGATTAGGTAAACCCCCAAAATGTGACCCCTAAAAATAGACAGCAGTTTCTAAACAGTCTCAATATAAAGGCATGCTGTATAAAAAGCGCCCACACATCTCATTAGGTCTATAGGAGTCAAATTGCTACCCTGTGTCTTTAAAGTACCTCCCGTCAGTACTCTGGGTATCTGAAACACTAGGCTGGCACACACAGCACAGGGGCAACTCTGTTCCCCCCCAAGGGCATCCAAGTCCGCTTGGCAGGGAGCAGGGACTGGGAGGGCTACTCACTTTGCATTTGATTTCTTCTGTATCCAGCAAGTTAATGAGGACTTCAAGGCCACCTACATCCCGGATGGCCAGTTGGCACGTCTCCTGGGCTAAATTAAAGTCCCTCATGGAGCACAGAGCAATCACAGTGGCCGTCTGGTTGCCTCCCTGAAATAAGAATGAAAACACAGCAGCAACGAATAAATGAATAAAACGGCAGAGAAAATAATTAAAGAGACATTTAGAAAAACGAGGACACAGTGTCTCCCCTCCTTCCCTCTACTGATATCTCTCTTTAACCATGCCTGCTGGGGTTATTTTGTGACAGTTAACACCGGTGGAGAGAAATGATTTGATATGGAATGGCACTGACTCGGACTACTAAGATGCCTGTGGCCAGAAACCATAGACAATGACCTAAGTTAAAGAAAAAAGAGAAAAATGTGCATTGAAATGTTGATTGAACATAATAATGAGTAAGCATTTCAAAAGACTCTGTTATGACAGTTTCTATACACACACAAAATAACTCAAAGCTCGTTTCTACCCAATTAGCTACTTAGTAACTACTACTAAGCAAACAAGTGGGTTGGGAGTAAAAAAAAAACATATCTTCTTTGATTTCACTTCAAGTGCCTCAATATATAGGGAGAGGATATTGAGCCAATTTGGAATTATTGCTTCTTAAGTGCAACGTGTGCAAAACAATGTAAAGATGTAAAACAGGTGACTGGGGTCATTCACTGACCTATATAATGATAGGTGATTGGGTTGACAGTGTTGGAAACATAACCAAACAATTTAGTTGAGATTGAGTGTGGCATTACATGCATAAAGAACGAAGTTGGCGGAAGGTAGATACAACAATTGCAATTCTCAGATACTTAGTCTGTATTGTGTCTTCTTCCTGCAGTGTACCTTCTGTTGATGTGAAATATACTGAATAAAATACAAACGCAACATGTAAAGCGTTGATCAGATGTTTCATTAGCTGATCACAGAAATGTTCCATACACACAAAAAGCTTATTTCTCCAAAATGTTGCGTACACATTTGTTTACATCCTTGTTAGTGAGCATTTCTCCTTTGCCAATATAATCCATCCACCTGACAGGTGTGGCATATCAATAAGCTGATTAAACAGCATGCTCATTACACAGTTGCACCTTGTGCTGGGGACAATAAAAGGCCACTCTGAAATGTTTTGTCACACAATGCCACAGATGTCTCAAGTTTTGAGAGGGTGTGCAATTGCCATGGTGACTTGTAGGAATGTCCACCAGAGCTGTTGCCAGAGAATTTAATTTTCATTTCTCTATTATAAGCCGCATCCAACGTTGTTTTAGAGAAGCCTCGCAACCACAGACCACGTGTAACCACGCTAGCCCAGGACCTCCACATCCGGCTTCTTGACCTGCGGGATCATCTGAGACCAGCCACCCGGACAGCTGAGGAGTATTGCTGTCTGTAATAAAGCCCTTTTGTGGTGAAAAACTCATTCTGATTGGCTGGGTGGGCCTACGGCTGCGCCCCTGCCCAGTCATGTGAAATCCATAGATCAGGGCATAATGAATTGATTTCAATTGACTGATTTCCTTATATGAACTGTAACTCAGTAAAATCATTGAAATTGTTGCATGTCGCGTTTATATTTTTGTTCAGTATAGTTTAGACAGAACAAAACCCTCTAATTCCAGATTGAAACAACAGTTCCTCGCAGTAGGTAGAAAATACAGCAGTAAGCTGGATGTGTTACACGACTTTGAAATGTGACATGGCATCCTAAAGTCAAAATCTCCTGGCAAGTGAACAATCCAAATCTTGTTGTTTCATTTTTTTTCTTTCTGTTCTTCTTTTAAATGAACCACAGATAGGCGTGGAGATCAGTGAGTTCTTAGGGCACTACTGCAAGCTGCTTTATTAGTTGCACACTTCACAAACATCTCCGACTCAGGACCATCCCAGACAGATTACTCTACCCACGCAGAGGAGACTCAAATCTCTTATGTAATGAACGTACTAACGTGAGATAGAAGAGCTATTTAAAGGGGAAAAAACGACTATGGATAACAGTATGTTCTACGCAGTTCATGTTAAGGGAGTACAGTTAAATCACTGTATCTGGGTGAACCGTGATATGAAGGAGTTCCCAAAAAGAGGTAGCCTGAAACACTGTTGTGAGCGGGATAATGGACACATGTGTTCCCCATATTATGACGTTGGCCTAAACGTGAACCTTTTGTCTATTAACAGCAGTGGATCTACTGCTTATATAGTCTCCACCGCCCCTTCTCACTCTTCAAAGGATTCAGTGGGGCTAGGATCATACCTTGTAAAAACAAAACGCTATGTTTAGAACTGATACCAGAGAGAAAATATCATATGCTTCCAGTTTTGTTAGCTTTGGTCTAGAAGTATTGTAGACATTCTTTAAAACATTGACAACATCTGACAATCTGTTAAGATGGATGTCTCTGACTCCCATCCAGCTAGCATGATAGGGGCAGATGTGCAGGCAGAGGGGGCAGACAGAATACAACTCAACAACTGTCTGTTAAATGGCACACTATTCCCTATACAGTACACTACCCTATGGGCCCTGGTCAAAAGTAGTCCACTATAAAGAGAACAGGGTACTATTTGGAAAGCAACCTGTCTGCATCTAAAGACTACAGCTTATGAAAGACACATGAATAAACTGTAAACATAACCAATGACTAGGGTTTACATAACATGATGAGGACATTTTTCGACAGTATTTATGTGACTTCGGGGCATTTGTGATTCGCCACAGAAAATAAACAATACTTCATAGATTTACACTTGTCACAATAGGGGGGGATAACAGGGAAGACTGCAGAGGTTAGGCTGCTATGTGTTTTGTTTATAGTAGTTTAAACCCAGGTGAACACGTCTGCTCCAAAACTGGGGAGGGACTCACTGCTCAATACATTTCACTACCAGCGGGATTTGGCAATAAGGATAGAGATGACTAAATGTCCTCATAAATTATATCCAGAGGGAAAATATCTTTAAATATTTCACATTACAAAGTAGGGAAAGAATGAAGGGAATTCAGTATTCATAAATACAGTATATACTCTCATGATCTGGTGAATGCAGTCAATTACCAATATGAACGCAGCAAAAAAAAAAGGTTCTCTCACTGTCAACTGCGTTTATTTTCAGCAAACTTAACATGTGTAAATATTTGTAAGAACATAACAAGATTCCACAACTGAGACATAAACTGAACAAGTTCCACAGACATGTGACTAACAGAAATTGAATAATGTGTCCCTGAACAAAGGTGGAGTCAAAATTGAAAGTAACAGTCAGTATCTGGTGTGGCCAACAGCTGCATTAAGTACTGCAGTGCATCTCCTCCTCGTGGACTGCACCAGATCTCACATTTATTGCTGTGAGATGTTGTTCCACTCTTCCACCAAGGCACCTGCAAGTTCCTGGACATTTCTGTGGGGAATGGCATTAGCCCTCACCCTCCGATCCAACAGGTCCCAGACGTGCTCAATGGGATTGAGATCCGGGCTCTTCGCTGGCCATAGTAGAACACTGACATTCCAGGAAATCACGCACAAAATGAGCAGTATGGCTGGTGGCATTGTCATGCTGGAGGGTCAAGGGTACCACATGAGGGAGGAGGATGTCTTCCCTGTAACGCACAGCGTTGAGATTGCCTGCAATGACAACAAGCTCAGTCCGATGATGTGACACACTGCCCCAGACCATGAGGGACCCTCCACCTCCAAATCGATCCCGCTCCTATCATGACACAAGGTGAGACCCAGATGCAGACACAGGAGGCAGATGGTTGAAGTCTTACAATGTTTATTAATCCAAAAGGAGTAGGCAAGAGAATGGTCGTGGTCAAGGCAAAAGGTCAAAACCAGATCAGAGTCCAGGAGGTACAGAGTGGCAGATACGCTCGTGGTCAAGGCAGGCAGAATGGTCAGGCAGGCGAGTACAGAGTCCAGAACAGGCAAGGGTCAAAACCGGGAGGACTAGAAAAAGGAGAATAGCAAAAAGCAGGAGAACGGGAAAAACACTGGTTGACTTGGAAAAATAAACAAGACGAACTGGCACAGACAGACAGGAAACACAGGGATAAATACACTGGGGAAAATCAGCGACACCTGAAGGGGGTGGAGACAATCACAAGGACAGGTGAAACAGATCAGGGCATGACAGCTCCAGAGTACAGGCCTCAGTGTAACGCTCATTCCTTCGACGATAAACGCAAATCCGACCATCACCCCTGGTGAGACAAAACCGCGACTCGTCAGTGAAGAGCACTTTTTGCCAGTCCTGTCTGGTCCAGCGACGGTGGGTTTGTGCCCATAGGCGACGTTGTTGCCAGTGATGTCTGGTGAGGGCCTGCCTTATAACAGGCCTACAAGCCCTTAGTCCAGCCTCTCTCAGCCTATTGCAGACAGTCTGAGCACTGATGGAGCGATTGTGCATTCCTGGTGTAACTCGGGCAGTTGTTGTTGCCATCCTGTACATGTCCCGCAGGTGTGATGTTCGGATGTACCGATCCTGTGCAGGTGTTGTTACACGTGGTCTGCCACTGTGAGGACGATCAGCTGTCCGCCCTGTTTCCCTGTAGCGCTGTCTTAGGCGTCTCACAGTACGGACAATTGCAATTTATTTCCCTGGCTGCAGATGAGTAGGGATCCTGGGCATCTTTCTTTTGGTGTTTTTCAGAGTCAGTAGAAAGGCCTCCTTAGTGTACTGGTTTTTCAGAACTGTGACCTTAATTGCCTACCGTCTGTAAACTGTTAGTGTCTTAACGACCGATCCACAGGTGCATGTTCATTAATTGTTTATGGTTCATTGAACCAGCAAGGGAAACAGTGTTTAAACCCTTTACAATGAAGATCTGTGAAGTTATTTGGATTTTTACGAATTATCTTTGAAAGACAGGGTCCTGAAAAAGGGACATCTATTTTTTAGCTGAGTTTATAAAACAAGCATTTTTTATAGTCCGTTAATTAAGACACATACATTAAAAACTGAGCAAGTGCAACAGGCACTAAGTAAGCCATGGGAAGGTCGCTCTGGAATTCACACCAGACACGCCGTGCTGGATGATCATCATTAATCAACAACTCAATGGTCATTCCTCAGGTAAATTATAGAGACCATTGTATAAAAGATGTATCTACTAATCAAATACCATTATGGGACTAAAAAACTGTTTTACAACCAATTATAAAACTATCAGGGATAGAATTTAATTAAAGATGTTAACCTGATATCACCTATTAAAATAAAAAGTGTGCTTTTGTCTCCCCCAATGTTCAGACCTCCTCACCACCAGAAATGTCTGAAACCTTCACTGCTTGATACAACTAATTGCAAACATCAAGGTAATAACCTGTGTGTGTGTGTGTGTGTGTGTGTGTGTGTGTGGGTGCCACAGAGCTGGATCTATGACATGTGGGGTGGAGCCACTGTCTGTGTTCCTACTGCCTGTGTTTCTACTGCCTGTGTTCCTACTGCCTGTGTTCCTACTGCCTGTGTTCCTACTGACTGTGTTCCTACTGCCTGTGTTCCTACTGCCTGTGTTCCTACTGCCTGTGTTCCTACTGCCTGTGATCCTTCTGCCTGTGTTTCTACTGCCTGTGATCCTTCTGCCTGTGTTCCTACTGCCTGTGATCCTACTGCCTGTGTTTCTACTGCCTGTGATCCTTCTGCCTGTGTTCCTACTGCCTGTGTTCCTACTGCCTGTGTTCCTACTGCCTGTGTTCCTACTGCCTGTGTTCCTACTGCCTGCGCTCCTACTGTCTGCGCTCCTCGACCTCAGTCGGTGTAAGAAAGAATCAAGCAGCTTGGCTGAGGCCACATCCCGGAGGATTCATGTGGTTTATACTATTCTGTCGTTTCTGAAGCAGACTAGCCATGTAGGGTACAGATGAAGAAAAATGTAGCCATCTACTGCCAAGTCCATTATGGGTAAGGAATAGGGAAAGAATGATTGGTGGTTCTCTCTAACTTCATATTGGACATAGGATCATGTATAAAATAAAATTTGAGCATATGACTGGCCCTGCTGTCTTGTAGCGGCTAGTGAAATAATACAGTTTTGTCAGGCGTCCAAACGTTTTGTGGTATTTTCTGTCACTAAAAAGTTGTTTAATTTAAAAAGTATGGAAATAGGTACAGACATTCATAGTGAAAATTACTTTGTCTGGTGCAAAAGTAGCCCACTTAATTTCTATGGGTTTCCGAAATAATGGTTCAAACTGATGTGTGTTGTATTTATATTTTCCCTTTTAGTCCGAGGCTTACTATCAACCATCATTTTTTTGCCTGGTAGTTAATTAAGAAACTATTTCTGAAAAAGTCTTTATAACATGTTAAGAGAGCTGAAAACTCTGTTCAAAGCTCTGAAACACCTAATTCATTGGAAATAATGCTTCACTTGTAGAAATTAAGTTAATGTGAGTGTAGAGACTGACCCTGGCTCTTTTGTATGGCAGGAGAACTTATGGGGTCTGTAGTTCTGCTACTGACCAGCAGAGGGTGGACAATCTCAACCAGGGTTAAACAAAGTGTCATCGTCGTGGATGGACGGAGGGAGCTCACTAGACACTTAAGTAAATCATGACACCTACCTACATCACCTTGCTCTTTGCAATATCTTACATTTTACTTGGAAATGAATATACATAATAATTCTATTGTTTATTATAAAAAGATTGCATCGCTTACTTTTCCTCAGGACATAAAACAAAATATACTGTAATCTCATTATTATAAGACAATATAAACTAAAGGACATAATCTAATGCTAATATATGAAAATATATATTAGGGACAAATAAGGGATCATCTAATGTGTTATTATGTGGCAGGAAAATTAAGAAGCCACCTACGCAACAAAAATGACCACATTCTAGCCGTCATTGTAAACACTTACACAATAGACAACCTTTGAGTGTGGTTTGCTAAGTAATAAACATGTTAATAAATTTGGCACCTAAATATTTTTTGTTAATCATCACTTAAGCCACTTACAATGAAGTTACTAATCGCCAATGCTTTATCAAAAAAAGCAGAGCACAAATTAGGGTAATTGGTAGCAGCTATGGCGACAGCATATTATATGAAACTGTTAAGTTGCCATGTATCTAATTCTAGCTAATGAGGCCGTTTGGCTTCAGCTTGTGGTTACCTACAGTGCATATTGATGGCAATTACGTGGTATGGAAACTTTACTGTATGTTCTGCAATTTGAGAGACCGCTACCATATAGGGAAAGGTATTTATATTATAACTTTTTACACCTTTGTACAGACTCGGGAGAGGCGAAGGTTGAGAGCCATGCGTCCTCTGAAACACGACCCCGCCAAGTCGCACTGCTTCTTGACACACTGCTTGCTTAACCCTGAAGCCAGCCACACCAATGTGTCAGAGGAAAACACCGTACAGCTGGCGACCATAGTCAGCATGCAAGCGCCCGAAAGAACATCCCGGCCCGCCAAACCATCCTCTAACCCGAACGCCGCTGGGCCAATTGTGCACAGCCTCATGGGTCTCCCGGTCGCAGCCGGCTGGAATACAGCCTGGGATCGAACCAGGGTCTGTAGTGATGCTCAGAAACACTTGTTTCACAAAATGGTCCTGTTTTATCTATTTCTGTGCTGATCAGTGGGTAGTTGATTACCTCTGTCAAATGAATATGATCAAAGTTGTGTGTATTTGTATTTATTTTTTAAATAAAGATGGTGACGCTACAACAATTAACAGCCTATTAACAGCCTATTTCTAAAAAAATACATACAGCCTAATGATATACAGTATTATTTTAATAGCAGGACACTGTGCATTCCATTATTCCACTGAAGAGTATGAATTAGGCTGTTTGACAAGGTTTGAATCCTAAGCAACCTGCATACACAATGTGTGAAGTAATAGATCAGCATGGCTACTGTAGTAGGTCAAAGCTGTGTGCTGTACAACCTTGGGAGAGCATGAGTTGAGTAGGCATTGTGGTGTCAATTTCCTTTCTTTTTCAGCTTCAGACCAATGCCTAGTCTTCACTTAATATCCAAGGTGTTCATATCGGCAGGTGATTACGCAACATAATTATACAACATAACACAGCAATATAGTCAAGTAAAAATACACCATAACGGAAAATGGCAACAGAAATAATGTAGTTATTAGTATTAGTATTTATTTAATATTCACAGCAAAATAATCAACATGTAGCCTACCAATTAACAATTTACTGTACATACATCATTGACTGTCACTTTAGGTGGCTCGGAGAGCAGTCGTCCTGGTCCCTTTGCAGAAAAACATCCCCAAAGCATGATGTTTCCACCCCCATGCTTCACAGTAGGTATGGTGTTCTTTGGATGCAACTCAGCATTCTTTGTCCTCCAAACACGACGAGTTGAGTTTTTACCAAAACGTTCTATTTTGGTTTCATCTGACCATATGACATTCTCCCAATCTTCTTCTGGATCATCCAAATGCTCTCTAGCAAACTTCAGACGGCCTGGACATGTACTGGCTTAAGCAGGGGGACACGTCTGGCACTGCAGGATTTGAGTCCCTGGTGGCGTAGTGTGTTACTGATGGTAGGCTTTGTTACTTTGGTCCCAGCTCTCTGCAGGTCATTCACTAGGTCCCCCCGTGTGGTTCTGGGATTTTTGCTCACCGTTCTTGTGATCATTTTGACCCCACGGGGTGAGATCTTGCGTGGAGCCCCAGATCGAGGGAGATTATCAGTGGTCTTGTATGTCTTCCATTTCCTAATAATTGCTCCCACAGTTGATTTCTTCAAACCAAGCTGCTTACCTATTGCAGATTCAGTCTTCCCAGCCTGGTGCAAGTCTACAATTTTGTTTCTGGTGTCCTTTGACAGCTCTTTGGTCTTGGCCATAGTGGAGTTTGGAGTGTGACTGTTTTTGTGGACAGGCGTCTTTTATACTGATAACAAGTTCAAACAGGTGCCATTAATACAGGTAACGAGTGGAGGACAGAGGAGCCTCTTAAAGAAGAAGTTACAGGTCTGTGAGAGCCAGAAATCTTGCTTGTTTGTAGGTGACCAAATACTTATTTTCCACCATAATTTGCAAATAAATTCATTAAAAATCCTACAATGTGATTTTCTGGAAAAAAAATTATTCTCATTTTGTCTGTCATAGTTGAAGTGTACCTATGATGAAAATTACAGGCCTCTCTCATCTTTTTAAGTGGGAGAACTTGCACAATTGGTGGCTGACTAAATACTTTTTTGCCCCACTGTATATCTTGGTGGAGACGACTTGGGATACACCAAAGGGACGGCACTGGTGCGGCAGATGTGCGGATTTAGAGGTGGTCATCCGAATGTTACCCAGGACAGCGGTGGTCTTCTCTGATATCGCGCAGCGGAAGAGCTGGATGTTCCAGTGCGACCAGAAGATAACCAAGTGCATAGAGTGGGCCCAGCACGATAAACATTTCAGGGAACACAATCCGCCACCCAGCCATAAAGCAGTGTGTTCCTGGGATGTACCATAGGGGTTGGAGTGCATCTGACGGATGAGGGCAACAACGTATTCTTTGAGAGTTGGTCTCTCCAGTATCCACCGTTCTCTCCTCCGTGGTAGCAAGACGGAGTCCGGTACACAGGCGAGAGCGCTCCAGGACAGTAGGTGGCAGTAACGTGCCATAACGTTGGATGCCAACAGCCGATAAACCCCACAGAAGAAGAGGTGGGGGTGACAACATAGGTAGCTAACTATGGACAACGGTAGAGTGTCCTTCATCCCCGAAAGTCGGGCAGTTCTACTAGTTAGCTAGCAAGCTAGGACTCAGCAGGCGGGCTAGGTAGCTAGCTAGCTAACAATAGCTAGAACACCGGTAGACAGTGTATTTTGCCCCCACCTGTTGTGCACTGTTTCAGAAGGTCTGTTAACGATGGCAAGGGCAGGTGTTCTGCAGGTGGGAGTGAAGGACACTGTGTGCTAGCTAGTTAGCCAGCTAGATAGGAGGACTCGCACAGCAGGCGGGAGGCAACACCAGGTAGCTTTGCAGGAACCAATGGTTTGCTCGAATGGAACAGGCCACAGTAGTAATCATCACAGCCCCTGTCCATTGCCATTCAACGATGCTCTTTTAAGAGCAACCTAATCATTGAAAATAAGCACACACCATACGTGTGTGGGGCGGTGTGTGTCGGGACTGGGAGGGGGGTGTCAAAACTATACACGAAAGAGAATGCTAAAAATGTCTCCTCAAAGAGGGGCGAACCCAGGACCCTCAGATCTCATGGCGGTGATGTTAACGCTTACGCTACAAACCCTGTCATGAACGCATTATCTTGACACTATTTAAATGGACAGTTTGGTGATGACAGGAAGCTTTTGTTGTTGTTCATTCACCTAGGACTGATTGAACATTTATTTATCTTACTTGGTTAAAGTTTGTTGTCTAAAACAGCCTCCCCCTTTTTCCTCCAAACATAACGATGGTCATTAATGCCAAACAGTTATATTTTTGTTTCATCAGACCAGAGGATATTTCTTTGTCCCCATGTGCAGTTGCAAACCGTAGTCTGGCTTTTTTTTATGGCGGTTTTGGAGCAGTGGCTTCTTCCTTGCTGAGTGGCCTTTCAGGTTATGTCGATATAGGACTCGTTTTACTGTGGATATAGATACTTTTGTACCGGTTTCCTCCAGCATCTTCACAAGGTCCTTTGCGGTTGTTCTGGGATTGATTTGCACTTTTCGCACCAAAGTACGTTCATCTCTTGGAGACAGAACGGGTCTCCTTCCTGAGTGGTATGACGGCTGCGTGGTCCCATGGTGTTTATACTTGCGTATTATTGTTTGCACAGATGAATGTGGTACCTTCAGGCATTTGTAAATTGCTCCCAAGGATGAACCAGACTTGTGGAGGTCTACAATTTGTTTTCTTTTGATTTTCCCATGATGTCAAGCAAAGAGGAACTGAGTTTAAAGGTAGGCCTTGAAATACATCCACAGGTACACCTCCAATTGACTCAAATGATGTCAATTAGCCTATCAGAAGCTTCTAAAGCCATGACATCATTTTCTGGAATTTTCCAAGCTGTTTAAAGGCACAGTCAACTTAGTGTATGTAAACTTCTGACCCACTGGAATTGTGATAGTGAATTATAAGTTAAATAATCTGTCTGTAAACAATTGTTGGAAAAATGACTTGTGTCATGCACAAAGTAAATGTCATAACCGACTAGCCAAAACTATAGTTTGTTAACAAGACATTTGTGGAGTGGTTGAAAAATGAGTTTGAATGAAAGTGTATGTAAACTTAAGTGTATGTAAACTTCCGACTTCCACTGTACTCTACTCCACACAAGTCTCATCTAAAGTGTTTAAGTCATTGCGGCAAGCAACATGTTAACATCATTATAACATCATTGCAGCGAGCAAAAACACAACTTATTATATGGCACACTGTATGTGTATTCATCGGCACACATATATACATATTAGTATACATATTAGTACGTTACATAAGACATTCTAAACGCATGCAATGTAGACACATATATTAGCACTCTGGCTAAATATCCTTAGATAAATAACCATTAAAACGCAACACAGATCATTCATGTGTTGCTTTATGAAAGTCTCAATCTTCCTGAAGTACAAATGTCTGTCTATACCGCTGAAAAGACGAAGAAAAAAAACTGTTCTTACTCCTAAAATAAAACAGATATTTAACTTGGCTCTGGATTACATTTAGCTTCTGATGGTAATGATATTATAAAATGACTACTGGACAAACCCCATAAATAACTCCACTGTGTGGTTTCCAGACAGATATAATACTGCCTGGGAAGTACAGGTTTACAAATGCATATTGTTGAAGGCACAAAGTATCACTACGAATTCACTTCAATCCCACTGAAAAGTATAACGTATACAAACAAAATGAAATTTGAAAGTTCTCTTATTTTCTTTCTATATCATTTACATTTTAAATCCTTTTTGGAAAAGAGAGTAACTACTGCTTTCCTAAGAGGGAATTTTCATTAATTACCTGATGTTTTCTTAAGCTAAAAATATCTACCTGGAACTGAACTTTGCATGAATGTTTTCATTTAGAGAACCACCGGTTGCCCTATGAATGATCTTATTAGGGGCTACCGATTGCAGTAAAGTATATAAAAACATGGACAGAGCCAAATACTGTACCACAAATATGTTTCTGCTAATATTTAATACGCCTAGATCATAGAGGTACGAAATAAAGTAATTCATATTGAATTATTATACCGTAAATCAATTTAATTTGTATAAAAAATATATTTATCACACATTTTTAAAATTTATTTACTACATTTAAAATGGCCGAGTCATAGCTGAGAGAAGCTACCTTAGGTCATGATTATCATTAAAGTATAGGGGCCAGATATGCAATGAATGACTAACCACAATATCATATGATTGCAGTTACATCATGTCATGGACCTAAACGGTATCTATCCAAATAAACTGACCGGTAACCACAGAGTGAGAGAAGGGAGAATTCCTTTCAAATCAGGCAGTAGATGGAGGTATTCCCAGTCAGTCTGGGTCACTGGCGTTTTTGGTCCTTTTGTGTTTTGACACATTAATATTCACCAGATGCACTGTCAGGCCTTTCAGAGGCGCGTTTCATTTATGCTCTGTGGTGTGGGCAGACAGCGTGTCCAGCTGCTGCGTTTAGACAGCTCTCTTCTATCTCCTAAGCGTTGGCTCACACATGCACCCAAACAGGCCTAGTGTGTCAGAAACCAGAATTCCACAGACCCAGGCCAACCACTTCAATAAACATCCTACTACAAAGCAGGCGCTTTAAAACAGGAGCACCTTATACAATGTATTCAGACCCCTTGGATTTCTTCACATTTTATTGTGTTACAAAGTGGGATTTAATTGTCATTTTTGGTCAACAATCTACACAAAATACTCCGTAATGTCAAAGTGGGAGAAAAATGTGAACATTTGTTTTTTATGAATAGAAATTAAATAACTAAAATATAGTCAATGCATAAGTATTCCGCTCCCTGGGTCAATACATGTAAGAAACACCTTTGGCAGCAACTTAAGCTGTCTTCTTGGGTAAGTCTCTAAGAACTTTGCACACCTGAATTGTGCAATATTTTCCCATTATTCTTTTCAAAATTCTTCAAGCTCTGTCATGATGTTGGGGATAATGGCTAGACAGCAATTTTCAAGTCTTGCGATAGATTTTCAAGCAGATTTAAGTCAAAACTGTAACTTGGCCACTCAGGAACATTCACACTCTTCTTGGTAAGCAACTCCAGTGTAGGTTATTGTCCTGCTGAAATATGGATTCCTCTCCCAGTCTCAGGGGTAAAGCAGACTGAACCTGGCTTTCGGTCTTTGTACAGTAGTTGAATCTGTGCTTGAAACTCAATACTTGACTGAGGGACCTTACATATGTTGTATGTAGGGGAGACAGAGGAAGGAGTAGTCATTAAAAAATCATGCCAACCCCTATTATTTCACACAGAATGAGTCCATTATTATGTGATTTGTTAAACCAAATTTTAGGCTTGCCTAAACAAATTGGCTGAATACTTATACAACGACTATATTTTAGTTATGAATGTATTTATCCACCCCCCCAAAAATACTGTTTTCTTCCACTTTGACATTACAGAATATTTATTTGTAACAATAAAATGTGAGGAAATACAAAGGGTCTGAATACTTTTGCAATGCAATGTATATTTTTTCCAACGTCAGTTTGTCGACAATGTCATAAAATGTACCCAAAGCAGGCATGTGGAATTATGTTAAGGTGATAACATTATGTTTCTCCCAGGTGACATTAGCACTATTGTGACTATTACAATACAACAGACACGGAGAAATACCTTAAATCAATTACTACTTTTTAGACAATTTCAAAAATATTGACTCAACTCCGCATAAAAATTCCTGTATGGATCACAGGAAAATAACCTGGATTTGACTGTTTCCTGTCTGTTGTGGACTGCTGGCCTGCTAGAATACTACATGTTTAGTAGTACAGAACAGTAGTACAGAACAATACAACTTATTTTCAGTCAAATTCCCAAAGCAGAGGAGGGCCGGGCCTCTATAGGCTTTACTGTACTGTACCTTGAGGTACTTGACCAGTTTCTGGATCTGCCAGTACTCTGAGGGCAGGTCTGTGTTGCTCTCCGTGCGGCGCTCTGGCTGCTCCTCATCCTCCTCACTCTCCGATGAACTCTCACTGAAGTCATCGGCGCCACCAACTCCTCCCGGGGTCTTACTGAGGAGCAGGATGCAGCAGGAGATAACAATCAACATCTAGGCTGTGTGTTCATACTCATAAACAAGAAGAGGTTCAATGTCGGTATGTGATAACAAAATATGAAGGTTAATGTCCAGGATTTACTTTTGTAATTTAAAATAACTGAAAGGTTAAGGGAAACAAGCTAAAATCACTATCTAGACCAAGTATGTGTAATAACTATACAAGCACTGGATGGTCTGCAGAAATAGATGGGAGCGGTTGAGGGTAGCGGAAGGATAGGAGAAAAAACAAACAAAAGATGACTCTTGTAAAATAGATTGTGTCCCAAAAATGTATATACTATGTAAAAGGTGGAAGTAAAAGCCTAAGTGTTCTTGTTCATTCGTTTACTCCAATTAGGGGAGGGGTGGTAGGGTTAGTGGAAAACAAAGGAAAATATATTTTAAAAGATCTGTGTATATCGCTGCAGAATGCTGTGGTAGCCATGCTGATTAAGTGTGCCTTGAATTCTAAATAATTCAAAAACAGTATCACCAGCAAAGCACCCCCACACCATCACACCTCCTCCATGCTTCACGGTGGGAACCACACATGCGGAGATCATCCGTTCACCTACTCTGTCTCACACAAAGACACAGTGCTTGGAACCCAACATCTCAAACTTGGACTCATCAGACCAAAGGACAGATTTCCACCGGTCTAATGTCCATTGCTCGTGTTTCTTGGCCCAAGCAAGTCTCTTCTTCTTATTGGTGTCCTTTAGTAGTGGTTTCTTTGCAGCAATTCAACTATGAAGGCCTGATTCACGCAGTCTCCTCTGAACAGTTGATGTTGAGATGTGTCATACTTGAAATCTGTGAAGCATTTATTTCGGCTGGAATCTGAGGATGGTAACTCTAATGAACTTATCCTCTGCAGCAGAGGTAACTTTGGATCGTCCTTTCCTGTGGCGGTCCTCATGAGAGCCAGTTTTATCATAGTGCTTGATGGTTTTTGTGACTGCACTTGAAGAAACTTTCAAAGTTCTTGAATTTTTTTCCGCATTGACTGACCTTCATGTCTGAAAGTAATGATGGACTGTCGTTTCTCTTTGCTTATTTGAGCTGTTCTTGCCATAATATGGACTTGGTCTTTTAGGGTATGTTCTGTTTACCACCCCTACCTTGTCACAACACAACTGATTGGCTCAAACACATTAAGAAGAAAATAAATTCCACAAATGAACTTAACAAGGCACACCTGTTAATTGAAATGCATTCCAGGTGTCTACCTCATGAAGCTGGTTGAGAGAATGCCAAGAGTGTGCAAAGCTGTCATCAAGGCAAAGGGTGGCTACTTTGAAGAATCTCAAATATAACATATCTTTTGATTTGTTTTAACACTTTTTTGGTTACTACATGATTCCATATGTGTTATTTCATAGTATTGATGTCTTCACTATTATTCTACAATGTAGAAAATAGTAAAAAATAAAGAACTCTTGAATGAGTAGGTGTCCAAACTTTTGACTGGTACTGTATATATTTACAAAAAACATATATGGGGGATTAGAAATGATGCAGACAATTACACTGATGGAAGCTACAATCTATCAGCAATATTAAAGCTGATCTACCCCCTAACATAATTAACTATACAAGTACATACACAGGAAGGATTTAAATAACTGCAATGATACACATAACAATATTTGAGGTTTTTCCATTTAAAATAACGGCGATGTTATTCTATACAACAAGCACCATTAAAATTCCAAACCTAAATGGAAGTGTCAGGTTTGAACGTCCTTGAGATCTAAGCAGCAGCAGCCAAGCATAAAGTGAAAGAGAGGGTCCGAAAGTAATGGGGGAACTGGAGTATTCATCATCATGCTACACAAAGCAGGCCTCTCTCTACCGTAGCCTTCCTTCCATACACGCAAACAGAAATGCAGATGGATTTTAAAGTCAGCTGGGCCACTCAAATAAGTGTATCATTAAAACGGCGCACCGCGGAGCAATGAAATTTGGTACACGTTCAAATGGGTCAGCGGGGAGATGGTTCCCATGTACACAGATAGAATTTCCAGAGAAGGCCATTATCAGAGGAAACCAGCCGATATGACCGTTTCCCAGGCAGCGTAGCAGAGCCAGGATAAACACTGAACCAAGCCTTAATTAAGCAGTGAAGCACTGTCCCTGTGTCTGCTATCACTACTGTCCATAAGTCATGTCAGTAGGCTCCCTGAAGGGGGATACCTATTCACAACTTGCACAACTGAATGCATTTAACCCACACCTTCTGAATCAGAGAGGTGTGAGAGGCTGTCTTAATCGACGTCTAGGGGAGCAGTTGTTGTTGGGGGTTAATTGCCTGGCAGAACGGCAGATTTTTCACCTTTGCCAGCTCTGGGATTTAAACCAGCAACCTTTGGGTTACTGGCCCAACGCTCTTAACCGCTAGGCTACCTGCCTAGTTCCCCTCCTGTATGTGTACCAAGTTTCACTGGTGCAAGGTGGAAAAAAGCTAATTGGCAGAACAGTGGCTACAGTCGACCCAGTAACTTTACTAGAGGTCCTGTATATACTGGCCTGTCACAATTATGGGGACAGCTGGAAACCTCGCTGCCAGGCGCCAGAGGAAAAACAGGGAAGGTGTACATCAGACCCATACATTATCTTATATAAGAATACTTATAATCCACAGAAAATATCATCATGGGTCAAAAGAGTTTTGCCAATCTTTTCTTTCTGTTAACTCAGCAATCTCCTGTACTGTAGGCTGCTGCTTTCTCTGCTGTACTGTGGAAGCTCTATCATTTATGTAGTGCAGGAAGAGAAATCCCCATCAGGTGGCTTACGTTTTATTAGACGACTGCCGACCAGGTAAGGAGGACACAGAGAAATCGGCTTTCTTCTGCATCTTCTCCTGCGTCTCGGCAAACTTTTCACTCACTGCATTCTTTTTCGATTTCTTGTCATCTGCTTCACTAAAAAAAAAAAAAATAAAATAAAAAGGCACACATCATTACCCATTTTTCTATTTTTAAATAGTTATTTATCGTAACATAACATCATCATCATCTAAGGCATTGAGGGAGAGAAGAGAGACGCAGGGATTTTAGGCTTTTTTAGCCGTTTAAGGCACTTTTATCTGGAGCCAGTTGCCTCTTAAAAATGGGGACACTTATCACAAGGTGCAGCTGCAAATACTCAAACCCCTGCTAGATCTATTTATCAATCAAAGAACATATGCGATAGATCATTTCTGTGAATTTATCCTCCCGCGCCCAAGTTTTCGGTCTATAATTGAGCTGAGGGGTTCAACACAGTGAACACATCCATTAACTGGGAACGTCCATATAATCAGGAATATTTGTGCTTGCCCTTAAATGTATAAGCCATATAAAACCATCTCTTTATAATGTGTGACTGCTGGCATGTGGAGAAGACACACTGAGACAAACACAGCCATCGGAGTGCTTGACACCAGCATCGCCCCCTTCTTACTTAAAAGCTTCAAATCTATTGGAGCAGAAAGTTCCCGCCACGCATATTACACGCATTGCAATATTTCAAGGACATTGTATATAAGGGTGGAATTATCACGTACTCATAGGGAGATGCGAGACCGAGGTTCTTCCATTTCAAAGATGGTTCTAATTTCTTTTTGCCGCCTGGCTTGTTTTGCACAAGCTGTTGTCTCGCCTTCTCATGCACATTCTTTTCGTGATGCTCGTAAGACCTCTGGGGTTGGCCTTGTTCCTCTGCATCAACCAGTTCCACATGTTGGACCTTTTGTGTTGGAGGTTCTTCTTGAACGGCAAAATCCTGTTGAGGGGAAAAAAGACATGAGAAAAGAGGACCTCTCTTAATTTGCACCAAAATGCTAGCAGTGAAATATACAATAAATTTGGGTCGTAAAATTATATGGACTTGGGTCGTTAAAAAAGCTCTTCCTCTGAATGATTGTTCTTTTAACAAAGTTTTCGGGCCTTTTGTGATTCTTTTAAGTTATAAAGCATATTTTCCATTCTACATCTGATATGTTGCCTCTTTACTCATTTATTTGAGAGACATCACACACTGGTGTCTGAAAGGGTGTCGTTCAGTTCTTCTCAGCCCAAGAAGAACCCTATAAAAACGAATCAGGGTTATAAGTCTGTATCAGGGACTGTTCATGATAAAACAGAACTTTCTCAACATTCCCGCAGCAGAATAACAATTCAGCCTTTATTACTGAGCGAAGGGAATAAAATAACACATTCCCAGTGCTTTACAACACAGAAGAGGTCCCTCTCTATTAATTGGCTGAACAATATCAAAAGTTTATTGTTTCTTTACATTCCTCACGCTAAAACCTTGCAGTTTGGCATGGAGAAAGTAGAGCCTTTGTGTCACTGTTATTCAAAGATGATTTTTAAAGTTTTTGAAGGTCTTTTTACCCAACTTTACAACCTAACATAAGAATGCCAACAAGACACACATGAATGGATTGCAGGCAGGGAACGTTTTATAATCACAGACACCTGCTAGGCAGAAAATTGTTCGCCTCAGACTGCCATTGCTCTCAATGAGCTCATTTTTGATTTGTGATTTTCAGAAGTAAAAGGGGAAAAATAATTAACATGGAATACTACGGCTATGTTCGTACGTTCGGCTCAACCACGCTCGGGCCACTTTTCAAAAGGCTTGTTTGTCTTAGAACCCAGAGTGACCTTCCAGCTACTGCAGGCCAATTCAGTCCGCCGTGGCTGCATTTCAGGTGTCCAACCTTACCTCTTTTTATGATACCTGAAATGGACAAACTCCATATGCTAAGACCGAAGGAAACATTCCAAAGTCTATGGCACACTACAGCAGCGCACACAGCACAGGGACGGCTCTGTCAGAGCAGTGAGAGGGCCAACAAACAAGTGCACAGACACTTTAAGCAAGTCTGACGCCTGTCTGCATGCAACTCTCCTCACACTTCTCAGCGACAATTTTTTTTTTTTACTACAGCTGACTTCCAAATCATTGGAACAATTATTATTTTTTGTGCCACGTTGCAAGCCCTCACTGAGAAACCTGAGACTCCAAATATTTACACGTTATGGACTTGTATCTATAATGACTTGCTCCACACAGTGATGGAAAATCAGAAGAGGTGCAACAAATGTGCAGCTGTCAGCTAATGGGTAGCTGTCAGTGGCGGAGCTCCGCGAGACTCCGTGTGGAGAGTGAACATGACAGCAGAGATAGATTGATTTCGGGATTTTTGAATTGCATTTTTGCGTGTGATCGCGCATGCATAACACAGACACCATGTCCAATTTCTAATCACGTTGTAATTTTCAGAACGAGTCAGTCCAACACGTTCTGTCGGTCCAACACACCAAGGAAGGGAGTAGCATTATGCGGTATGCTTCCCAGGTGCTGCACTCTTCTCCTCTGGCTGCCTCTTGCTTATTTGATTGAGAATGTCTGATCTAATAAAACTGTGAAAAAGAATCTGCTTCCGCGACGCTGGAAACGAGTAGATCATGTTCAGAGATTGGTGTTGTTATCTTTGGCTATCACCCTGCCAGGCTTCATGTTGACTTGGATCACAACCATTTTGGGCTCTTGGTGATACAATCAGAGAGCAGGTCCCGGCCGGAGCGGTTTTACATTTTTTTGTCCTCAAGATTGAGTGCAATTACTTTATTGCTGTATGTCTGAACAGGTTACAGTACTGCACTGCCTGTTGCACCAATCAATACAAAAGGCTTTTATCTGCAATCAGCATTCACTGCTGAGTCAAGCTGACCCTTTCTCATATAAGAAGTGTGCTTAATTATTGCAGAGGGAAAATCCTTTGGTGGGGTGTAAAAAGGCCAAAAAGAGATTGCCTGATTTGAGTGCAAAACACTCCCTTTATATCACCTCACCGTCACAATTCAATGTTTTTCTACATAACTGTAGCAACTTCAAAGGGCAAAAGAAGTAGGCAGAGAAAACCTGCGACTTGAATTGTATCTCAGCTACCTCATTTACAGTAGTTTTACGGCCTACTGTCCAACATCCTCAGACCGACAGGTTCAGCCTCATGGCATCACTCCTCACAGACACAGGACTCATAAAACATTAAAGCCTGGATGGCCATTTTACACAGCACAGCGGCCTGGCACTGCTCATTGGGGTTTATACTGCCCCACTTACCCGCCACTTAACCTGACCTGTCTCTCTGTGGCACTAAGTCACACTGACTGGCCAAGCACAATTCAATTGAAAGTAATGAGGCTCTTTTTCCTTGATAATATCGTTATTTCCAAATGGGGAGAACAATGGATGTTATAGGCCACTGCAGTAACATGATGTAAATGGTAAATGTCTCGGGAACGTCCATCGATTATAGAGGGGCTATTATGGCAGATCGTACTTCAGACAACTCTTGTATGTCAAACAAGACATTTCCTTTGTATTAAGCTCTTGTCCATAAAGCAAGCACTGACTTACCAGTTCCTGAAATTGTGTGGGAAAATAACAAATACAGTGGGGAGAACAAGTATTTGATACACTGCCGATTTTGCAGGTTTTCCTACTTACAAAGCATGTAGAGGTCTGTCATTTTTATCATAGGTACACTTCAACTGTGAGAGACGGAATCAAAAAAAAAAAAAATCCAGAAAATCACATTGTATGATTTTTAAGTAATTAATTTGCATTTTATTGCATGACATAAGTATTTGATACATCAGAAA
This sequence comes from Salvelinus alpinus, assembly GCF_045679555.1. Lineage (NCBI taxonomy): Eukaryota > Metazoa > Chordata > Actinopteri > Salmoniformes > Salmonidae > Salvelinus > Salvelinus alpinus. Next base: position 77,529,219 of record NC_092093.1, read on the forward strand.
AGCAGAACTTAATATTTGGTACAGAAACCTTCGTTTGCAATTACAGAGATCATACATTTCCTGTAGTTCTTGACCAGGTTTTCACACACTGCAGCAGGGATTTTGGCCCACTCCTCCATACAGACCTTCTCCAGATCCTTCAGGTTTCGGGGCTGTCGCTGGGCAATACGGACTTTCAGCTCCCTCCAAAGATTTTCTATTGGGTTCAGGTCTGGAGACTGGCTAGGCCACTCCAGGACCTTGAGATGCTTCTTACGGAGCCACTCCTTAGTTGCCCTGGCTGTGTGTTTCGGGTCGTTGTCATGCTGGAAGACCCAGCCACGACCCATCTTCAATGCTCTTACTGAGGGAAGGAGGTTGTTGGCCAAGATCTCGCGATACATGGCCCCATCCATCCCCCCCTTAATACGGTGCAGTCGTCCTGTCCCCTTTGCAGAAAAGCATCCCCAAAGAATGATGTTTCCACCTCCATGCTTCACGGTTGGGATGGTGTTATTGGGGTTGTACTCATCCTTCTTCTTCCTCCAAACACGGCGAGTGGAGTTTAGACCAAAAAGCTCTATTTTTGTCTCATCAGACCACATGACCTCCCATTCCTCCTCTGGATCATCCAGATGGTCATTGGCAAACTTCAGACGGGCCTGGACATGCGCTGGCTTGAGCAGGGGGACCTTGCGTGCGCTGCAGGATTTTAATCCATGACGGCATAGTGTGTTACTAATGGTTTTCTTTGAGACTGTGGTCCCAGCTCTCTTCAGGTCATTGACCAGGTCCTGCCGTGTAGTTCTGGGCTGATCCCTCACCTTCCTCATGATCATTGATGCCCCACGAGGGGAGATCTTGCATGGAGCCCCAGACCGAGGGTGATTGACCGTCATCTTGAACTTCTTCCATTTTCTAATAATTGCGCCAACAGTTGTTGCCTTCTGACCAAGCTGCTTGCCTATTGTCCTGTAGCCCATCCCAGCCTTGTGCAGGTCTACAATTTTAGCCCTGATGTCCTTACACAGCTCTCTGGTCTTGGCTATTGTGGAGAGGTTGGAATCTGTTTGATTGTGTGGACAGGTGTCTTTTATACAGGTAACGAGTTCAAACAGGTGCAGTTAATACAGGTAATGAGTGGAGAACAGGAGGGCTTCTTAAAGAAAAACGAACAGGTCTGTGAGAGCCGGAATTGTTACTGGTTGGTAGGTGATCAAATACTTATGTCATGCAATAAAATGCAAATTAATTACTTAAAAATCATACAATGTGATTTTCTGGATTTTTATTTTAGATTCCGTCTCTCACAGTTGAAGTGTACCTATGATAAATATTACAGACCTCTACATGCTTTGTAAGTAGGAAAACCTGCAAAATCGGCAGTGTATCAAATACTTGTTCTCCCCACTGTATATTCTTGTCTGCCCGGCTTTACATTTGCAAACTACAATATATTATTGTGATAACGTCCCACTGGTTGAGTTGTCAAGTAATGTGAATTCAACGTGAAATCAACAAAACATTTCACCATGTCATTGGATTGAGGTAAAAAGTTGGGTGAAAAAAAAGACTAAATTGTCTTATGTTGATCCAATCAGTTTTCCACATTGATTCAACGTCCTCACATAGAATTTTTGTTGTTGAAGTGACGTGGAAACAACGTTGATTCAACCAGTGGGCTCCTCATTTTAAAGAGCAAGATTTGCAGAAAGGGGTAAAAGGAAATCAGTTTTAATCACATTTCCGTTTCAATAGCTCAAGGACAGAATTATAGTGAATATAAACCAGCCCAGGAGAAACCAGCAAGAGCAACAATGACTATAGTCTTTGCTAACAGAAATGAACGATTTAAAGTGGGAAAATACTATTATTTGTTTAGCTAGACTACTTTGTTGTAACTACTCATAAGACAGTCCAAATAGACATGAGGAAATTAATAAATACTCAATATACTTGTTTAATCAATTAAATAAAACATTGTGTCCTTTCCTAGAACATAAATAAATGTACAAGGTTTCTCCGTAAATATTTGGCCCCTGTAACTGTATAGCTAGCATGCCTGTAAATTATACAGCATTTTCCAACAATACATTATTGAGTCACTCGTGACAAAAAATATGTCCAAATATTCAGATGATAAACACATTTTTTCCCACCACAGCTTGAAGTCATTATTGGGGTGATTTGTTAATTCATCAAATCACTTAAGCAGGAAACAGCACTACTGAATGAATCACTGGCATTTCAGGGCAACACATGACTCTGTCTGTGTGAGTAACTGGATTGTTTTTTTAACATTCTTTTCAACTGGGGTGATTTGGAAAGTAAGGTTAGGTAGTGCTGCAACAGCTTCAGAGAGTTCTCACTGTGCACTGTGACAACCAGACACTAGCTCACCGGGGAGGACGAGTGCAGACACTGATTCACAATCCTAAACGCACTCTACTATGCATTACATTACGTCATCTATGATCAGTCGAATGCATACTGCTTCGTAGGGTTATCGGCAGAGCAAATATTACTCGGAGAAAACCGCAACTTGCTTCACGTGAAACCCTACCTGTTTATTTATGTTCTCTGCAAAATGGGGAGACGTGCTTTTCAGAAGGGTTGCCAGGTCTTTGTAGACCTCGCTTGTTCTGTCATAGGCATTTTCCTCACCCTCCTGCCTTATGCCCTGTGAAGATGAAGATAACATTTTATGTATCAGATCAATACTACTAATACATAATACCATGAAGCTATTCACTGTTACTGGCAGAGACCCCTATAGACTAACTATAGGCTCAGTTGGATATCTGTCAGAACAACTGAGGTTAGAGAGGGTCAAAGTATCAAAATGCAGCTTCACAGGCTGGAATTCAACACCAGTGTGTACCGCCTGGACCCACATTATGTTAAACTGTAATCTTTTAGGTGTCATTTTTGTCAATATACCATCAATGTCATACATGTTGGAACACGGGTTTCAGTGTCCTGAATTGAACCATTTCCAGGTGAGGAAACAGGGAGACAGGAAATGTACTAACTCAGCCAATCAGGCAGTGACGGAGAGAGTGAAAGACGCTGAGGCATGTAAAATGTTTTCTTATGATTAATTGCAGACACGTTAAGGTCAATGGGGTGGTTGTAAATGTTTAACAACACAGGGCAAACTTGGAATTCCACCATGCAGTTAACGCTACTTCAGTACATAAATTCCAAAACTTTTCAGTGACACTTACCTAATGTTTTGGAAACTTTACGGGCTATCATTAACAGAAACGTTCTATATTTAAAAAAATTATATTCAGATTATTTTTAATTTGCCGTGCTTGTTCATAACAATTGGCAAACATACTGTGCTATAATATCTTGACTATTAATTGACCGATGCCTAAAGCATTTATGACAAAACACATCCTGTAGACTAAAAATAATATCTAATGCGGAGAATGGAATACTGTTGACTGAAATTCAGTTTATGGAAACTGAAACGAAAGGAGAAAATAAAGAGCGTTTCTTGCTGCAGGATTTCTGTTTGACAGTTTAAACATAATCCACAACTCATTTGGGTCTCAGTCTACGGGAAACTAGTGTTGATTCAGTGACACTAATCTATCTCTAGCTATCTTACCCCGTTGAGAAAGACTCCAGCTGTGCTGCAGGTGATGTGCAGGGGCTGAGTGTCACACGGCTTTATCACTAGGTAGCAAATCTCACCATGCACCTGCCTCCAAGGAGGAGTTCGACAGCCATTGGTGAACTCATAATCTGCAGAAAAATAAGAAGAGCATGTCAGTTCAGTGTACAATGTACGTTAAATCAATAGGATTTTACCATACAGTAGTAATGTCTCTATAGGGAATTAGGCCACATTGTGAGTTTTCCCTGAAGGTACAGAACGTATGAGGGGATCGAGAATTAGAGGGAAAATACAGTTCCAATACGGGTTCAAAGTGTGCAGCATCACAGGAGAAATCATCGCTGTTCCCTGAGCTGCCAGCGAAGATGACGGATCAACTCTACCTCAGAGAGAGCGGTACAGGGGCTGGCATCCCAAATGGCACACTATTCCATATTTAGTGCACTACTTTTGACCAGGGCCCATAGGGCTCAGGTCAAAATGAGTGCACTATATAGGGAACAGGGTGCCATTTGGGATGCAGTACAGGTCTGAAGACAGAAGACCAGGTTATTTAGAGCTCGCTGTGATTTCACTCCCTGATAAATCATCCTCTGAAAACAGCTACCCCGCAGAGCATCGTGACACACATACCACCTTATTTTAATGTGCCCGATATGACAGGTTGGAGACTATTTGCATAGAAGTTTTTTTCAAAAGACTGCATTTATCACTGGGGTGGTGCGTTTTCCACTGAACGGTTAATTGTTATGGCATCGCAAATGTGCCGCGCCGACTGAGGCAAGTGAAACAATCGATTGTCTCAGTACATCTGACATGTATAATGACTAACATGTTTTTCAGGGTTGAACACAGATATTTTGTATATCCTAGTATTACCCTCTAATAGCAAAAGAAAGAAAATGGGAAAGATAACTCAAACCTGATGTGTATTGAACAGACGTCAACACCCTTTTCTCCCCTTCACTGCAGAAGCTTTTCAGCAGCTCAACATCATTCTTCACTGTGGCAGGACTGAGCCTAACCTCCCTGTACAAAAAAACAACAAAAACAAATACAGACAATTCATCTTGGGCCCATTTGTGGTTGTTCTGTCTGGTAAGAAACAGTTTTTTAATCAGTAAAACCCATATGTTTGTACTTGTCTGAAGTGGGAGTGGGAGTCAGTGTGTGAATGAAGATAGATTGATTTGTTATTGATAGAGAATGCAGACAGAGGAGGAGGAAGGAAAGGCACCCACTGGGAGATCTGCTTGAGGGAGTTGCTGAGCAGCTGAGTGTCCAGCTGCTGCAGTAGGATGAGCAGCTTCACTTTGATCTCAGTCTCCTTGGCCTGGTCCCCCTCCTTTACCTTCTCCAGGAGACGCAGCACAGAGCTGTCCTCCCCCTCCACTGTGGCGAAGCTAGGTCCCAGCATCTTCGCAACAGGGTCTCTGTTGGCTACAAATTACAGTAAAAATGGTTAAGTCCATACATTTTTTTTTCACGTTTATTTTGCCAGATTGTCCCATTGAGGTCAAACGATGTAGGCCTATTTTAAGAAAGTCCAGGCCTAGGGTAATATAGACATACAGTAGATAATGTTTTCTTTTCTCAAACTAACATAGCTATTAGCAAGTACCACATTATGGCTTGGAGGGTACAGTAAATATGACTGAAGAATTGCAAACATAATCTGATGCCAGTTTCTAATTGGATGAAAGTAGACGATAACAAGGAGGACAAACAAATTATGCCTGTGGCTTATGGGAAGTATGCAGCTTTGACTATTTAGGATGCAAATGGGATGCAAAGTCTCATTCTGTGGTTGACATGGTTTACCTTCCAGGCAAGCTCGGACCTCCTTGAGCTGCTTATCCGTTGCCAGCTGCACTATTTTGGACAGCTGACTGAAGCTGTGCACAGAAATGCTCGGAGGGGTGAGCTGCAACATAGGATGCCCATCCCTGTCTGTTTCCTGTGACTTTACAGCGGGGCCACTGAAAATAGAGAAACACACATATTTTTAAGCATAAACTAGCAACACGCACACCGTTTTCCTTCTCTATCTATGCCTAGATACTTTTTCTATTCGGAGTCTATGCTAATATCATAAATATGCTTTTCGGAAGGAAAAGGGAATGTGAAATCTACAGTAAATGCACTTGTTTGGTTTCCCTTACAGAAAAAACACGTGTTCCACATGTCATCACGTAATCTCATGTGATTGCATGTGATCATGTGATCTTAGTTGAAGTTAATGTGATAACATGTAAAAGCAACATGCACAGAAAATTGGTCAGTTTTACCTAGAGTGGATTTTCCCATGTAACATTTCTAGTGTTGAGTCAGGTGTTAACTCTGTAAGTGTGAAATTAACACTCATTGGTGTAAAAGAACCCCAGTGTTGGTGGTAATAAGAAGTGTTAAACCAAAACCACGGCCATCATTATCCTATTTCCCTGCATGCTATATTGCAGGTTGATTATTAGAACTGTTTGTTTCAATATCTATATTTTTGCATGTATATTGATTGATTAATTCATCTTATGCTACTCAAATATAAATAACATAAATTTTTCTAAACTATTCCAATCTGTTACTTGGACTTATTGCACCCATTACTGAAATGGTTGTCACAGTTTCTCTGTTTAAGATAGTCTCATAGATAAAGAAAAAAAAAAAGTATAATATTGAGCTGACAAACAGGGTAGATAGAGGTGGTGGAGTGGCCATTTTTATAAAACATATTTTCTGTCTCTTTACTGAAATCCATGTCTCTTGCTAAATAAATGCCCGTAATAACGAGCTACTATCTTTAAGACTTTGTCTGGGGGAAAATGTATCCATAACTGTTAAAGGGATCTATCGTCCTCCTTCGGCTAACCTTTGTGCACTCGAGGAGTTAACTAGTTTGTTGTATTCCTTTACTAAATCAAAAGTTATTATCCTGGGTAACGTAAATTATGATTGGGAAATTGAGGCTTCGGACAATCTAAAAGACATGTGTAATGATCTAAACCTAACCCAGCTGGTGACTAAGCCTAATCTGATTATTATGTAACCACTCACATCGTTATCAGGAAATATTCCAAAAGTCTGGAAATCAGCTCTTGTGCTACCACTCCATAATGGCGGGGATAGTAGTGATCTTCATCATTATCACCCCATTTCAAGGCTTCCTTGTCTAGCTAAGATTCTTGAATCCTTGGTAAATGTACAACTTTGCTCTTTTTTATCTGAGAAATGTATGTTGAATGTAAACCAATCAGGGTTTAGGCCTGGGCATAGCACTATTACAGCAACCACTTCAGTTGTTAATGGTATTGTCAATGCTTCAGACACCTAAATGACGTGCTGCTTTGTTTGTGGACCTGTCAAAAGCTTTTGATACTGTTGATCATGCTATTTTATTGAATAAGTTGTCCTCAATAGGCCTGAGCTCTGACGCGTGTGAATGGTTTAATGATTATCTTAGTGACAGAACTCAGGCCATCGTGATTGATGGGGTTAAGTCTGCATTTCTTGATGTACCACAGGGGTCGATTTTGGGACCTGCTCTCTTCACTATTTAAATAAACACCATTAATCAAAAAGTAATTGCCCTCTTACACTCAATAACTGGTTGTGCCATCTTTAGCTGCAATGACTGCAACCTAATGCTTCCTGAAGTTGTTGATCAGTCTCTCACATCGCTGTGGAGGAATTTTGGCAAACTCTTGCATGCAGAACTGCTTTTTTCAAGTCCTGCCACAACATATCAATTGGGATTAGGTCTGGACTTTGACTAGGGCATTTCAAAACTTCAAATGTGTTGCTTTTTAACCATTTTCATGTAGACTTCATTGTGTGTTTTGGATCATTGTCTTACAGCATGACCCAAATGCGCTTCAGTTTCAGCTCACAGACAGATGGCCTGACATTCTCCTGTAGAATTCTCTGATGCAGAGTAGAATCCATGGTTCCTTCTATTAAGGCAAGTCGTTCAGGTCCTGAGGCAGCAAAGCATCCACAAACCATCACACTACCACCACCATGCTTGACCGTTGATATGAGGTTCTTACTGTGGAATGCAGTGTTTGGTTTTTGCCAGACATAATGGGACCCATCTCATCCAAAAAGTTGACTCAAGTTTGTCAAAAAGCACCTGGATGATCATCAAAACTCTTGGAAAAATGTTCTATGGACAGATGAGTCAAAAGTATAACTTTTTGGAAGACATGGGTCCAATATATATATGTGTATAATGTGCATATTCACAAGTGCATTCTGAAAGTATTCAGATCGCTTGACTTTTTCCACATTTTGTTACGTTACAGCCTTATTCTAAAGTGCATTTTTTTTTTTATGTTCTCATCAATCTACACACAATACCCCATAATGACAAAGCAAAAACAGATTTTTAGATTTTTTTGCAAATTTATTTAAAAAAATTTTTTAACGGAAATATCACATTTACGTAAGTATTTAGACCATTTACTCAGTACTTTGTTGAACCCCCTTTGGTAGTGATTACAGCCTGAAGTCTTCTTGGGTATGACGCTACAAGCTTGGCAAATCTGTATTTGGGGAGTTTCCCCCATTCTTCTCTGCAAATCCTTTCAAACTCTGTCAGGTTAGATGGGGAGCGTCGCTGCACAGCTATTTTCAGGTCTCTCCAGAGATGTTCCATCGGTTTCAAGTTCAGGCTCTGGCTGGGCCACTCAAGGACACTCAGAGACTTGTCCCGAAGCTACTCCGGCATTGTCTTGGCTGTGTGCTTAGGGTTGTTGTCCTGTTGGAAGGTGAACCGCCCCAGAATGAGGTACTGAGCACTCTGGAGAAGGTTTTCATCAAGGATCTCTCTGTACTTTGCTCCGTTCATATTTCCCTCGATCCTGACTAGTCTCCCAGTCCCTGTTGCTGAAAAACATCCGCACAACAGGATGCTGACACCACCATGCTTCACCGTAGGGATGGTGCCAGGTGTCCTCCAGACATGACGCTTAGCATTCAGGCCAAAGAGTTCAATCTTGGTTTCATCAAACCAGAGAATCTTGTTTCTCATGGTTTGAGTCCTTTAAGTGCCCTTTGGCAAACTCCAAGTGGGCTGTCATGTGCCTTTTATTAAGGAGTGGCTTCCGTCTGGCCACTCTACCATAAAGGCCTGATTGCTGGAATGCTGCAGAGATGGTTGTCCTTCTGAGAGATTCTCCCATCTTCACAGAGGAACTCTGGAGCTCTGTCAGAGTGACAATTGGGTTCTTGCTCACCTCCCTGACCAAGGCCTTTCTGTTCCGGATTGCTCAGTTTGGCCAGGGCCGCCAGCTCTAGGAAGGGTCTTGGTGGTTCCAAACTGTTTCCATTTAAGAATGATGGATGCCACTGTGTTCTTGGGGACCTTCAACGCGGCAGAAATGTTTTTGTACCCTTCCCCAGATCTGTGCCTCGACACAATCCTATCTCAGAGCTCTACGGACAATTCATTCGACTTCATGGCTTGGTGTTTGCTCTGACATGCACTGTCAACTGTTGGACCTTATGTAGACAAGGTGTGTGCCTTTCCAAATCATGTCCAATCAATTGAATTCACCACAGGTGGACTCTAATCAAGTTGTAGAAACATCTCAAGGATGATCAATTGAAACAGGATGCACCTAAGCTCAAGTTCAAGTCTCATAGCAAAAGGTCTGAATACTTATAAAAAACAGAAATACCTTATTTACATTTGTAATACATTTGCCAAAATTTCTAGAAACCTGTTTTTGCTTTGTCATTATGGGGTATTGTAATTTACTAATTTAACTAATACTAACTAATACTAATTTAACTAATACTAATTTAATCAATTTTAGAATAAGGCTGTAACATAACAAAATGTGGAAAAAGTCAAGGGGTCTGAATACTTTCCGAATGCACTGTATGTTGTATCATACAGGGCGCATTTGAAAAAAAGAGACTTAAGTATCGACATGTCTTCTCTGTTAAAATAAGGCTTAAATCAAAAAGATATATATATTTTTCTTCCCAACCCAGCAATCATTCTGAATGCAGGTTGGAGGTGAATAAATGGATTTCCCCATTGTGGCTGGATTCCAATAGGAATTACTCATCACTTTGCAAGACAGCATTACATTACTTGCAGGCCTAATATGGCCTGTAAACCATGAGTTTCAGGCCACTGTATTAGGGTAAATCTAGGCCCTCAAAATAAGGATATGATATGGGGGTTTTAAAGTAAGTGGTAAACTGCTGAGACAGAGTAAAAAATGTAACATGATCACTTCGTACTGACTTTTCAATATGAGGATTTGAACTCACAACTTCTGGATTTGACTATTCTCTCATCATTGATTTCATTTACTTATTTCAGCAATTTGAGGATTTTCTGTATTAGTCTGTTGGTGAGGCATATTAATCTGTTTTAATGTTACTCCTGATTCACTAAGATAAATATGTTTTTTCTTGAGTATATTTTTAAGCAGAGATTTACTTTACTTAAGTCCGAAGTGTAGAAAGACAGGTGAAATCAGTCATTGACACAGGCATGGTGGCATAGCAGGAAGATCGGAATGCAACGAACCAAGAGGTTATGAGTTCAAATCCCAGGTGATGACATGTTGAATAACAATTACTGTACAAATAAAAATACACAATTGAATAATGTATGCCAAAATGTTTCAAATATGTAAGTTGAAAACACTATGTTAAAAGTACTGTTTGTGTGTGTATCCTAACGACACATTTTTGTTTGCAGGGCATCACCTGTGAAATCTCATGTGGGGAAAAAAATGAATCTGCATTTGTACGGTTATATCGTCACATGTGAAAATCCACATATGAAATATCATCACATGTGAAGTGTTCCAAAAACACACGGTTTCACATTATTTCAGATGTGGAATTTCAGATCTGAAATAAAATTTCACTTGTGCAAAACGTGGAAAATTCACATGTGAAATCAAAGGGTTACTATTTACCAACTGTAGAATAACAACTAATCACATACAGACAGCCAGGGAAAAAAATAACAGACTTTTCTGATGAAGTAGTCTAGATGTTTCCTGTCCTACTGAAGTTGAACAGAAAACAAATACATTCAAGAACATAAATATGAGTCCTGCTGCAGGGCTCAAAATACGTTTAGACTCCATGACAACATCCCCAGTCAGTAACATTACACCAAGCACACAGGCAGCACAGCTTGCCTCATGATTACCTTATGTCATACTCTGTTTTGAAATCAGATGCCTCCAAAGAGGTAGTCCACTGGAGCGGCTCCTTGAACACATGCTTAGCCTCCTGAGGGTGTCTGGAGCTGAACTGTTCCACAAACTCCAGGATCTCTTTCAGCAGAGACTCGTTGACTGGAGTGATCTCCAGTTTTCCAATCCCAGAACTTGCTGTGGTCCATTGCGCTGCTCTGGTCAGCGCTACCCCCATGGTAGCAGCTGTGTGGGACTGGCAAAGTCCTGAAACGCTATGGTGGATTAATTGGTGACAATTACACTTTTAGCAACAAATGTCAACAAAATATTAAATCGCTAGCTACAGTTATAGTAGACTGGCAGATAAGACGGTATCGACCTGGCTAGCTAGCTATGTTAACAGCCGGTTATTGACTAATGTAACGTTAGCTAGCCAGCTGAACCCCGCGTTGCTTACATCCATCACATCCCAAACTTTTGAAAGGTGTTGACGCTTTCATACACAAAAAAACGAATAATTTGCAAATGTTTTAGCTAAGTGTACAGTAAACATTTATCTTTTACATATGACAACTTACCAGCTATTTGAAATTGTCTTCTATTTTGTTAGAGAACCCCGAGCTAGCTACCAATCAACGTTAGCAGTTAGTCGGTTTCCTTGGAAACAGACAAGCACCACTGCCTCCAGTTGCTAGGATACCGCTCAACAACATAGTGGGAGACGTGTCAAAAATGACATTAGTCAGAAACGCAAAACTCCATTGCTTCCTGCCTGCAGCCTGCTGGTGTGATATTTGCTTTAGCACAGCGTGAGTCTGATAATGCCTTCATAAGAATAGTTCATTTTTTTAAAGTAGAGAAAAATCCTCTAGGATTGCTGTATGGTTTGGCACTGCAGTGTTATGCAGACAAACATTCTGGGCAAACTGGAAACAGTCTATTTGAAGTAGATTTTTACCCATTTTGGCTCGGCAAATAAAGTAATTCAGACTTCATTCAAATAAAGTAATTCAGACTTCATTCATTCAGTCATTGAGAGCAACATCCTCTTACTGTATGAAAAGTGTTCATTTTCAAAACAAAAGCCACCTCACCTGGCTGTAATTTCAAAAGTTGAGTATGGAAATGATTTCATTATTTCAGGTTGGCAAAAAAAGAAGAAAGAAAAATCATCCAGGAGAGTGAGATAAAGGCATTGGTATGTTTTGAGACTGGTAGGCCACCCAAAAATCAGGCCTAGTTGATTAACCAGATCCGATTGCATATTTTTCCTTTTCAGGTAGATGCAAAAGGAAAATAACCAGAAGACTCTAACCCTTTGATTGTGCACCACTGTGGAACCTTCCATTCCTTTAACCTCACCAGAAGTGAGCTCAGAGTCAGACAGTTAATAGGGTGATCCACCCTCCACAGAAAGGTACCAAAACTCCATGGTTGCATCCCAAATGGCACCCTATTCCCTGCATATTTACCATGGGCTCCTCATATTGGCTAAGTGTGCCCCAGACCATGATTGATAACACTGGAGTATGTTTTCATTAGATTATAACCCCCTCTTTCCTACGCTGAATGAACTGCAACAATTTGTGCAAATATTCTCTCTCTCTCTATATATATATATATATATTTATATATATATATAATTATAACCAATAACAAATAATAATATAAAATGGCAGTAAATAATAAAATGAAATACAAAAATATCAATAAAATGGTAACAGTCAATAGTAGAATGTAATGTAATAAAAATCTAAATATGGAAAATGAAACTATAACTAAATAACGGTCATCTTCACCATTACATCAGTACTACAACTACTATCATCTCTCTGTGTGTGTGTGTGTCTCTCTCTGTGTGTGTCTCTCTGTGTGTGTGTGTGTGTGTGTGTGTGTGTGTGTGTGTGTGTGTGTGTGTGTGTGTGTGTGTGTGTGTGTGTGTGTGTGTGTGTGTGTGTGTGTGTGTGTGTGTGTGTGTCTCTCTCTCTCGTAGGTAACACGCTGGACAGAAATTATTGTAAGTCAGTCATGTGGGCTTGAGATATCCCTGGGGAGAAGCCGTAGCTCATCCCTGGAAGAAAGGGAAATCAAGAAACATCATCCTGAGGGTTGTTGTTGTTACAAGGGAGGATTTATGAGTTCCCCGTTTCAGGTATTTCATTTGGAACAAGGTAGTCTGTCTAAATTAAGAAGCATGGAGAGAAATCCACGTAGCCACAGCAGGGTGCCGGAGCAGTAGTGGTTTCGGGTACAGGAGTCCAGACAGGCTTGTGTAAGAGTTTGGAATGAAGCAAGGGGGAGAGAGAAGTGTAGAGTATGTGGGACAAAGAGAAAAGGTGAAATCCACGTAGCCACAGCAGGATGCCTGATCAGGTCAGTGGTTCGGGCAATGCAAGAGCCCAGATACACATGCTTGTGTATAGGACATAGAGGAAGGGGGGGGGGGGGGGGTGAGAGAGACAAAAAGAAAAGGAGAAATCCACATATCCACAGCAGGGTATTAGGTCAGGCTAAAAGGAGAGAGAGTGTACAGACTCAGGGCACAGGAGTCCAGACAGGAGCTTGGATAGAGGAAATGGGAAAAGAGAAACAGAGACAAAAGGACAAGGAGAATGAATGACTGCCTTAATATTTCTGGCTCAAGGACTCATTAGCAACTCTAATTTCTGTTTGTTAAAACGGCTAAATGGAACCGTCTGGGGCTTCCAGAACCTTTTCAAAAACAAATATGGCTCTGCGGTCTAGGGCACCTGCTGGGTCTTAGATGCACTTAGCATTTAACTTAATACACCCAAATAAACAAAACCAGTCTCCATGCTTCTGCTCCAATGCTTGACTGGAGCAGTTGAATGAATTGCATGGGAACATGCTGAGGACTTCTGAAGAAAGGTATTGTGTGCCAGGTACATTGCTATCATGATTCCATCCGTCCACAGTGTACTCAATACTCAAACTGTTTAAACTGAAATTAAACAAGTGATGAAGAGTATGGACTACTCTTCCTCCTCCTGTTGAGGTAGTATAACACCATATCTCCTGCTCTAGTCTTCCTCCTGTTGAGGTAGTATAACACCACAACTCCTGCTCTAGTCTTCCTCCTGTTGAGGTAGTATAACACCATATCTCCTGCTCTAGTCTTCCTCCTGTTGAGGTAGTATGACACCACATATCCTGCTCTAGTCTTCCTCCTGTTGAGGTAGTATAACACCATATCCTGCTCTAGTCTTCCTCCTATTGAGGTATTATAACACCATATCTCCTGCTCTAGTCTTCCTCATGTTGAGGTAGTATAACACCATATCTCCTGCTCTAGTCTTCCTCCTGTTGAGGTAGTATAACACCACAACTCCTGCTCTAGTCTTCCTCCTGTTGAGGTAGTATAACACCATATCTCCTGCTCTAGTCTTCCTCATGTTGAGGTAGTATAACACGATATCTCCTGCTCTAGTCTTCCTCATGTTGAGGTAGTATAACACCATATCTCCTGCTCTAGTCTTCCTCCTGTTGAGGTAGTATAACACCATATCTCCTGCTCTAGTCTTCCTCCTGTTGAGGTAGTATAACACCATATCTCCTGCTCTAGTCTTCCTCATGTTGAGGTAGTATAACACCATATCTCCTGCTCTAGTCTTCCTCATGTTGAGGTAGTATAACACCATATCTCCTGCTCTAGTCTTCCTCATGTTGAGGTAGTATAACACCATATCTCCTGCTCTAGTCTTCCTCATGTTGAGGTAGTATAACACCATATCTCCTGCTCTAGTCTTCCTCCCAGATACACTCACACAGTCCAGAGAACTCGTATTATTGCAGGCTTCATGTCAAGTGCAGTTCAGCACAGGTCAGGGCCGTGGTTAAGTTAACTCGGGTTGCAGCGCAAATGGAAACCTATACCCTATATATTGCACTACTTTTGACCAGGGCCCATAGGGAATAGGGTGCCGTTTGGGATGCAAGCCCATAGGACGGGCCAGGCAAGGAATGAGGTGACACTGGTCACAATAATGAGCAAGTGCAAGATCTGTCACACACATTTCAGATATATGACATTTCCAAAATAGAAAATAGTAAAAATAGCCAAAACAGTTCTAACAAGAGGAGAACATTGTATTACCGTATACTCCTGTTATAAAGCTGTAGACTTTCTTCTATAATCTGCTGAGTCTTGTAGGGACAGGGAGTTCGGTGGTGCAAATGTTGCTCTGAGAGAGATTCAGGTCTGAGTGACTAGCAGTATGATGAACAAGAGACTTGGTGACTTGTCTTATAACTTTTTCCAGGGAACAATTTAGAGTGGCCCTAGAGTACAGTGCCTAAGGGCACTGCAAATAGGGATATTTTTTATATTTTACTACCTCACCCCCGTAGCAGCTTGATTTTATCATTAGATATAAACGGGGTATAAACAGGATTTGGGTCATTATAAATAATCACCCAGTTTATTGACTGTTTGGACAGGCAGTATTATAGATGAGTAACTGTGGATTCCCACCAACATGGAAAATACATAAGTGCTTCTGGTTCTTGGTTCAGTGAGGACGGACTGATAGGTGAGGCAGACATAGACAGAGGTGCCAAAGAAAACTGCACTTAATTTTACTTCACTGACAAACCCAGGCTGGAGAGCATCTCATTATTAATGGGCCGTTAAGTATGTGTGTGTGTGTGTGTGTGTGTGGCGATTCACGGGTGCTGCTTATTGAAATATTTTCAAATGGTTTGATATGAGGGTAATACAAATGGATCAACATACGTTGTGTCAACGTCAGTGAATCGGAAATACCTCGATATCTATATAACCTTTGTTTTTTCTAAATAATAGCTACATCAGTAAAGAACTAGGAACTCCAGCCAAAGGCAATCAAACCTCTCTAGAATAAGACCCACTCAGATACGGCCCATGAATCAAAACATTGTTAACCAATTGTGATGAAGGGAAATCAAGGGCAACTGTGCAATATAAAGCAATAAAGTCCATTATATCTACACTAAACTAGTCTCACTGTAAGAAAAACAAAACCAGATACTGTTGAAACGGTTTGCTCTGTAACAATGAATATCATTGCTTGGGCTTCTTATGGATGTAAACCTGTAATTGTGGTATTTCAAGTGCTGTGTATATATTTCAAGTTGTTGGTGCCAATGCTTTCTTTGGAGCAGCTGGTTGCTTGTCAAATATAGAAGTAAAACAAGATTCATGAATACATAGATTTATGGAATGGAATGACTTTGAATCTGTATGTATTAAAACCAATTGTTGTTTATTTTGCTATTTGGTGGCACTGGCAAAACCCCACCAATACCTCTGCTAAATCCTGTACCACTTTTACAAGTGGTTTTGAATTCAAAAAATGAAATTGAACTAGCACTGTCAAACCTCAAAACATATCTTTTAGAAAATCATATCATCATAAAGTTGAATATTTCCAGCCGTTTCAAATGATTGATGTCCACACTGCCATCACCAGAAATGCATTTGAAATCCACAAGCTGTCATTTAATGTAAAAATAGAACGAAAAAGCTGACCATGTTTTTATCTGACCAGGTTTCCCGTGACATCAGCAGGTAGCCCCGCTGTTAAGAGTGTTGGGCCAGTCACTGAAAGGTCATTGTTTTGAATCCCTGAGCTGACTGGGTGAAAAAACGGTCAATGTGCCCTTGAGCAAGGCACTTAACACTAATTGCTCCTGTAAGTCGCTCTGGATAAGAGCATCTGTTAAATGACCAAAATGTAAAATGTCAACCTGTATATAAACGTAAATGCATTGTAGGGCCTAATAGACAGTATGAACATACATTAGCATGATACTACAAGCAACATTGTGTTATCATGTTTGCGGTAAACATGTTACTGTGAACAAATCCAATTATTTAGTCCTAATAGTTTGTCATTTAGTTGTTTTGGGGTTAAGAGGAAAACGCTTGCATCTACTGTCCAAAGTGATATTGGACTTCACAGATGTTGGACAGTTGTCGTAACCATTGTTGGGGAATGTCCCCTATCCTGCTTCCTGATTGGTTCATCTGAGGTCAGACAGGTTGGCTCCAACCACACCTATTTACCAGCTCAGCTAGTATCCCTGAGCTCAGCTAGTATCCCTGAGCTCAGCTAGTATCCCTGAGCTCAGCTAGTATCCCTGAGCTCAGCTAGTATCCCTGAGCTCAGCTTGTATCCCTGAGCTCAGCTAGTATCCCTGAGCTCAGCTAGTATCCCTGAGCTCAGCTTGTATCCCTGAGCTCAGCTAGTATCCCTGAACTCAGCTTGTATCCCTGAGCTCAGCTAGTATCCCTGAGCTCAGCTAGTATCCCTGAGCTCAGTTAGTATCCCTGAGCTCAGCTAGTATCCCTGAGCTCAGCTAGTATCCCTGAGCTCAGCTAGTATCCCTGAGCTCAACTAGTATCCCTGAGCTCAACTAGTATCCCTGAGCTCAGCTTGTATCCCTGAGCTCAGCTATTATCCCTGATTTGACCAAGTACCACTCTGCCATCCCTGTTGCCTCTCACCATACACCCCCCCTCTCTCTTTTTCTCTCCTCTCGCCTGGGGCCTCATTTATAACCATTGCCGAAATTTCACACAAAATGTCTGCGTGTGCCATTTCTGAAAGGTCTGCACACCAAAGATATTGAGATTTATAAAATTCGCACAGGCCATAGGAATGTTTCCCGTTATAAATCAATTATGTCCTGAAACTGTGTGAGTATGAAAGAGCATTATAACTCAGCCTGGAAAACACAATTTGTCTTTTAGGGTGACAATAACACCCTTTATTTGCTGTAGAAATTGGAACTATTGGCATTAGGCCACGGCATGCAAAATATGAATGGTTTGTCTTTCAATAGATTCTTGGATTTCTATGTCCTGCCTTGGTATAGGCTCTGAGATTAAATAGGCACTAATGTTGTGTTCCTATCGCACAGCAATACTGTAGCTTACCCATACCTCCAAAAGACATATGCTTGGGGTCTATTGTAAATAGAATGTGTTTAATCTTTAGCAGTAATTTATGCAGTATCTGGAAAAGTTTCTGAAAGAGAAAACAATTGCACATTTTTGTGGACCTGTCAGTGTAACAGTACAGCTTCCATCCCTCTCCTCGCCCCTACCTGGGCTCCAACCAAGGACCCTCTGCACACATCAACAACAGCAACCCACGAAGCACCGTTACCCATCGCTCCACAAAAGGTGCGGGGAACAACTACTTCAAGGTCTCAGAGCGAGTGACGTCACCGATTGAAACACTATTAGCGCGCACCCTGCTAACTAGCTAGCCATTTCACACCGGTTAAAATCAGCAGAGTTCATAGGAAATCAGTCAATTGAAATAAATTCATTAGGCCCTAATCTCTGGATTCCACATGACTGGGAATAAAGATATGCATCTGTTGGTCACAGATATCTTTAAAAAATAAAGTAGGTGCATGGATCAGAAAACCAGTCAGTATCTGGTGTGACCACCATTTGCCTCATGCAGCGCGACACATCTCCTTCGCATAGAGTTGATCAGGCTGTTGATTGTGGCCTGTGGAATATTGTCCCACTCCTCTAAATTGGCTGTGTGAAGTAGCTGGATATGGCCAGGAACTGGAACACCCTGTCCTACACGTCGATCCAGAGCATCCCAAACATGCTCAATGGGTGACATGTCTGGTAAGTATGCAGGCCATGGAAGAAATGGTGCATTTTCAGCTTTCAGGAATTGTATACAAATCCTTGCGACATGGGGCCGTGATGAATGGCACGACAATGGGCCTCAGGATCTCCTCACGGTATCTCTGTGCATTCAAATAGCCATCGATGAAATGCAATTGTGTTCGTTGTCTGTAGCTTATACTTGCCCATACAATAACCCCACCGACACCACGGGGCACTCTGTTCACAACGTTGACATCAGCAAACCGCTCACCCACACAACGCCATAAACGCCGTCTGCCAGGTACAATTGAAACCGGGATTCTTCCGTGAAGAACACACTTCTGTGGCTATCGAAGGAGAGCATTTGCCCACTGAAGTCGATTATGATGCCGAACTGCAGTCAGGTCAAGACCCTGGTGAGGACTACGAACACGCAGATGAGCTTCCCGAGACTGTTTCTGCCCGTGTCTGACAGTTTGTGCAGAAATTCTTCGGGTGCGCAAACCAGTATCATCAGCTGTCCGGGTGGTTGGCCTCAGACGATCCCGCAGGTGAAGAAGCCGGGTGTGGAGTTCCTAGGCTGGCGTGGTAACACGTGGTCTGCGGGTGGATGGATTATTTTGGCAAATGTAGAAATGCTCACCAACAGGGATGTAAACAAATGTGTGCAACATTTTAGAGAAATACGCTTTTTATCCATATGGAACATTTTTGAGATCTTTCAATTCAGCTCTGGAATCATTGGATCAATACTTTACATGTTGCGTTTATATTTTTCTTCAGTATATTGTCTAGGCTAATAGGTCCAATTAAATGACAGATTCGCATGATAAATTGTATTATGGCTCCTTTGGGAATATGAAGCCATCATGGCCAGAAAAGGTGAGGAATGTATTACGGTTATGAAAAATATCTAATTCAAATGAAATATAAACAGATTCTCACTCTGCTCACTAACTGCACATGTCTGCATTCTTGTTAATATGTTTTCTAGTTTTTATTTTTTATGAATAAGCTTTTCATCACATCCCAAATTTGCACAAAATACTTGCCAGCTTGCAATACAATATTTCAACCACTAGCAGATGTGTGTAGGCATGGTCTAAAGTTAGCGAGGAGGTGAGCACATTCTCATGTCAAGTTAATTTTCTATAAATGCCAACTTCTGCGTGAAAACTGGTGCACGCACATTTTGGGGTCTATTTTGTACTTATGTAAGGTTTATAAATGAGGTCCCTGGAGATACCAGCTGGTTCTACTATTTCAAAGTCATTCAGCATGCAAAAACACAGATCTTCACTCACTTCTCTCCTCCCCTCT
This sequence comes from Salvelinus alpinus, assembly GCF_045679555.1. Taxonomy (NCBI): domain Eukaryota; kingdom Metazoa; phylum Chordata; class Actinopteri; order Salmoniformes; family Salmonidae; genus Salvelinus; species Salvelinus alpinus. The sequence goes on from NC_092093.1 coordinate 77,548,948, forward strand.
CCCTCCCGTCCTCCATCCTTCCCTCCTCACTACCTCAGTCTCTCACAGCGTAATTATTATTTTGAAACTGCGGTGTGAAGAGCTGTCCATGCTTGGCGCTGCCTCACTCGCTAACACTTGGGGAGGTTTAATACAATTTGACTTGTGTTTTATAATCTTCCCTGGAAGACATCAGGGCCTCTTTGTTCCTCCGCCTGTCTGTCTGTCTGTCAGTCTATCTCAGCATGAACAGGCAGAGAGAGGCACTGCCATGTGCCGCGAGGAGAGGTGGAGAGAGGAGGAGGGGGGGGAGACGGGCACTGGCATGTGCAGAGAGAGGTGGATAGAGGGAGGGGAGAAGTACTGTAGGAAAGGAGAGGGGTTCTTGAGTCGGGCGCTCCTCCCTCCCAACCATTGGTTGAGGAGGTGCTTGTTGAGTGCTTATGTTGCAGCCGCTCCAGCGATTGCACCCAGCTCGTCATAGCTAAGTGAGATGCAGACAGAGGGAAAAGAAGCCAGTAAATGGATAACTATGACTCTCTGGAAATAATGGCACTTCAGTTAGTTAGGCAGGCAAGAAAAGTCACACGAGAAGACAAGGGTTTCCTGTTAACAGACAAGAAGTGTTAATAAACAGAAGTCTGTAGTTGTGTCCCAAATGGCCCCCTATTCCCTATGTAGTGCATGTCTATTGACCAGGGCCCATAGGGCATCCATTTGGAACGCATGATGTGTAAAGTCTGTTCAAAGGGGAAGTCCACTAGACAAGTCACGTTAAGGGAAAATCCATCAGTGCACTCACTGACTTTGAAGTCAGGAACTTGGAAATACGATTTGTTATAGAGTATAGTGAGTTGCTAAATGTTGAAGGCCTATGAACGCCAGAGGAGACTCTCAAAGAGTGGAGAGCGTTCCAATGCTAACAATGTAGCTAGTCTAATCACAGAACACAGAGGACCAATCAGTCTGTCTACAGGCTTCGTGTGAGCCGCTCCGCTCCAGAGAGAGAGGGTGCTGGAACTGGACCCGGCCTCGTGCCTGCCGGCCTGCTCTGGGGACCTTCGATGTGGGCTGTAGAGTTGGAGAGCCAGGCTGCTGCTGGGCCTCCACAAGGCTGCGGGTAGTTCCCATTTCCCTTTCCAAAGGGCTGGGTTCAGAGGGTGGCGGTGGGTGCGCCCTGTCTGTCAACCCCGCACAACCAAGCCAGTGGATGATCACTCATTATGGGCTGTTAGAAACCCCGTTCCCTTCAGACCTCAGCCAAAGTCCACCAGCACTCCACTCCCAAGACCACTCACACACCACTCCCCAACATCAACACCTGTTAACACATGACACACCGACCAGCACACTGACAGACTGCCTTCACCTTCCTGCGTTCTGCTCCCACTTCTGTCTTTTACGAACTAGAACCTCACTGCATCTCCTTCCTCTTTCAACTGCATGCCGGTCTCTCAAAGAGACACAAACAAAACGGTCAGCCATTTTTTTGCGATGTGTTTTCAGGCCATTTTCTTCACTGGATTTGCTCACATTTTAAGGAAGGTGAACATTGAAGGCCGTCGGTTTATTAGCCTCGGCTTTGGCCACTTAAGGTACAACTAACGTTATCCACGTCCAAAGGTGAGCTGCTGCTTCACAGCTCTTACCACCTGGTTCTGCTCATATGAGTCCCGTCCGGTTTGACAGTTTAACGCCGTGGCAGCTGAGATCTTCTCACAACCCTGCACCTTACTACCTACAGTCGTATGAAAAAGTTTGGGCACGCCTGACAATTTCCATGATTTCCATTTATAAATAATTGGGTGTTTGGATCAGCAATTTCATTTTGATCTATCAAATAACTGATGGACACAGTAATATTTCAGTAGCGAAATTAGGTTTATTGGATTAACAGAAAATGTGCAATATGCATCAAAACAAAATTAGACAGGTGCATAAATTTGGGCACCCCAATAGAAAAATCACATCAATATTTAGTAGAGCCTCCTTTTGCTAAAATAACAGCCTCTAGACGCTTCCCCATAGCCTCTAATGAGTGTCTGGATTCTGGATGAAGGTATTTTGGACCATTCCTCCTTACAAAACATCTCCAGTTCAGTTAGGTTTGATGGTTGCCGAGCATGGACAGCCCGCTTCAAATCATCCCACACATTCTCAATGATATTCAGGTCTGGGGACTGGGATGGCCATTCCAGAACATTGTACTTGTTCCTCTGCATAAATGCCCGGGTAGATTTTGAGCAGTGTTTTAGGTCGTTGTCTTGTTGAAATATCCAGCACCGGCGTAACTTCAACTTTGTGACTGATTCTTCAACATTATTCCCAAGAATCTGCTGATATTGAGTGGAATCCATGCGACCCTCAACTTTAACAAGATTCCCAGTACCGGCACTGGCCACACAGCCCCACAGCATGATGGAACCCCCACCAAATTTGACTGTGGGGAGCAAGTGTTTTTCTTGGAACTCTGCATAACGCCCCTTGTTATGACCAAATAACTCAATCTTTGTTTCATCCACAGCACCTTATTCCAAAATGAAGCTGGCTTGTCCAAATGTGCGTTTGCATACCTCAAGCGACTCTGTTTGTGGCGTGTGTGCAGAAAAGGCTTCTTCCGCATCACTCTCCCATACAGCTTCTCCTTGTGCAAAGTGCGCTGAATTGTTGAACGATGCACAGTGACACCATCTGCAGCAAGATGATGTTGTAGGTCTTTGGAGGTGGTCTGGGGGCTGTTTTTGACCGTTCTCACCATCCTTCGCCTCTCCGATATTTTACTTGGCCTGCCACTTCTGGCCTTAACAAGAACTGTGCCTGTGGTCTTCCATTTCCTCACTATGTTCCTCACAGTGGACACTGACAGCTTAAATCTCTGCGATAGCTTTTTGTAGCCTTCCTCTAAACCATAATGTTGAACAATCTTTGTTTTCAGGTCATTTGAGAGTTGTTTTGAGGCCCCCATGTTGCCACTCTTCAGAGGAGAGTCAAAGAGAACAACAACTTGCAATTGGCCACCTTAAATACCTTTTCTCATGATTGGATGCACTTGTCTATGAAGTTACAGGTATTCAAATCAACAGAATGACAAGGATGCCCACATTTTTGCATAGCCTATTTTTCACATCTGATTTAATTTCATACAACTTAATATTGCTACACTAAAAATCTTTGTCTGGACAATACCCCAGTACTCAGCTTTTATTAGAAAATGAATGGCATGCCACTGTGATCATGTTCTGTGACGACAGAGTAAATTATTATTCAGCCTCAGAGGGGTGCCCAAACCTTTTCATACGACTGTATATAGTGTACTACTTTTGAGCAGAGCCCTATGGGATATAGGCCAGACCTGGTCAAAAGTAGTGTACTACATAGGGAATAAGGTACCATTTGGGAGGCATCCCCTGTCCCCTCCAACCAGGTCTGGCCGTATATATCTGCCCAGCAGGCCTTACAGCTGAGGACCCAGTCACTTGTCTGCTCAGCGCATATGGCCCTGACCCCGCCGATGACTCTTTACTGGCGATTACATCACCTTGTAAAGGGACACGACCCAATACAATATCATACTGTTATTCTTCCCCAGCAAACCAGACAGGTCTCTCTGTCTGGACCTCTCTCCCGCTCCCTCCCACTTTTTCCACCTCCTGTGTTTTACACATTCATTGTATCATGTGAGTTCCCATCTTGTCGCTCAGGCGAGTCAGTCAGGGGGAACCGCTGATTGGAAATAATAACACACTCACGTGTGTGCGTGCCGTTGTTTGTGTGTGTGTCTGTCTGACCACCCTCCACACTCCTAAGAGAAATGAGAGGGACATCTTGTCAAAACAAGGCCTGTGAGTGAGTGTTCTTCCCTGGGTGAGTCCAGGGGCTCTGGGCTGTAGGCTTTGGGAGCGAAGCGAGACACGGCGAGGTGCGGCGAGGGACGTCCTGGTGATTGCCATGACCTGGCCCAGTCATCGTCACGCTAAGGGCCTCCCTTTCCATCTGGACCTGGGTCTCTGCTCGCATCCCAAATGGCATCCTATTCCCTATTTAGTGCACTACTTTTACCAAGGCCCTGGTCAAAAGTAGTGTACTAAATAGGGAATATGGTGCCATTTGGGATTCATGTCTCTGTGTTACAGAGGTGTCAAACAGCAACAGCCTCAACCCTGCCTCTGAGAACACAACTGGCGCCACCGATATGACGCTACACGTCTCTCACACGTCTCCTACAAGGCCAGTCTGGCCAATTGTATCCCAGGAAAAGTATGGGTTTTATCAGCATGCCGTGCTTCGTTGGAATGTTTTGTTGCTTCCTGGTTTGGAACACGCCAGGCAAAGCATTTCACAGTTTCCTTGAGTTGAGGCAACGTCAGAATCGGAGGCTGAGCATACACAGTCTTTATAGGAGCAACTTAAGATACTGTATGCCAATCGTCTAAAATGTAATTAGCACATGGCCATGGAGCTGAATCTGATTTCATTGAGTGTGATTTTGATCAGATTTCAATGCGTGTGTGGCGTGTGCAGTGTAAGACCATTGAAAAAAATCTACAATCACTTTCTCTATTGAAAAACACACTTTTCATGTCTCATCTATTCCTATGGCCTAAGAAAGTATCTTTATTATTGGCTAGTACAGTGGTGAACTTTGATATGACAACAGGATGGTTTTGTACTCTCACTTCACACGAGCATGGAAATAAAATATTCCATAAACACAGCAAACTATGGTATGAAATAAATTAGGAAAACCATGAAACATATTATTTTGAGTAGTCGCCACAGCAGAGCGCTAAGGTAGATGGGCCTACAGAGACATTTAAACAGTAAAGGTTCGCAGGTATCGCAGGCAGAGCAGAGGTCCGTGTCCGGTCCCAGTGCTGGGTGTATGCGTGTTTATTTGCGTCAGCATGCTGCTGAGATGTGGTGGTAACTCGAGAACCCTCTACAGTAGAACGGCTATAAACGACTGATGATCAGGCTTCGCTGTTATAAGCTTAACATCATGACTGACTACACAGGGTCAGTGTGGCTACCAGCCTACTTCTGCGCTCTGCTCTGTACTCACATCCAAGCTGGACTGGTCCCACCAACACATTCCTCTGTGGATGGATGTATATGGGCTGATTTTTGTTTAATAAATTTTTTACATGTGGTCGGGCTAACCAACAAGTTCAAACCAGAGCCTGGTTGTAAAGTTATTATAAAGTGGCATGATGAGAAACTTACCCATTAGGCTCTGAAACACAAAACTAAAGTAAAGTGACATAGTAAAAATATATAAATAACATTTTTAGAGGTGGTCTTTTCCCCCTTCACAACACCACAGAGACTGTGCTAATTTCTCTGCACAACAAGGCAGTCCTCCCTCGACCGCCATACCTCTAACTTTAAACATGATAGTTTCTGTCTAAATAATTAAGAACTGGGTACAGAGAGGTTGAGGGGAAGTTTAAGAAAATACAGGTGGACAGTTTTGTGTCGCCGTAACATAGTCAATGTGTTCACACAGCCTCGGTCCCTCGACCCTGTTTTACCTCCACACGTCAGAGGAAATTCCACTAATACTAACGATGGACCCACCACTTCCACCTGAACTTTTACCCCCTGCTCTCATTTTCACTTTACACAGGGTGCCTCTCTAACCATAGCCTGCACATCCCTAACAGGCAATGTATACTCCTGCAGCATACCCCTGCTGGCTTGCTTCTGAAGCTAACCAGGGTTGGTCCTGGATGGGAGACCAGATGCTGCTGGAAGTGGTGTTGGTGGGCCAGTAGGAGGCACTCTTTCCTCTGGTCTAAAAAAATATCCCAATGCCCCAGGGCAGGGATTAGGGACATAGCCCTGTGTAGTGTCTTTCCCGTCTTTCAGGCGGGATGTTAAACGGGTGTTCTGACTCTCTGTGGCCACTAAAGATCCCATGGAACTTATCATAAGAGTAGGGGTGTTAACCCTGGTGTCCTGGATAAATTCCCTATCTGGCCCTCAAACCATCATGGCCACCTAATCATCCCCAGCTTCCAATTGGCTCATTCATCACCCCTCCTCTCCCCTGTAACTATTCCCCAGGTCGTTGCTGTAAATGAGAATGTGTTCTCAGTAAACTTACCTGGTAAAAATAACTTAAAAATAACTTTGGTCAAAAGTAGTGCACTATGTAGGTAATAGAATGCCATTTGGGACGCAGACATGAAGAAAGGTATGAAGGGCATCCTCTGTTCTCTCCTTGGTTCCCCAGACCCTGTGTGTAACTGAGTAATACAGCTCAAAGTAACAGGGCCTGAAGACCTTTGCCTACAGACATGAGGTAATGTGTCGTTAATTAGCAGGAGACACATGGTGGGCAGAAGCCCCAGCCAGCACTGGAGAGGTGTCCCAAATGGCTCCCTAGAGTGATCTACTGTTGTCCATAGCTCTACGGGACCTTGTCAAATGCAGTGTACTACATAGGGAAAAGGGTGCCATTTGGAAGCCAGGCTGGAACTCTCCCTCCGGTCAAGGTCATTTACCAGGGATGAGGAAAACAGAGCTGCGACGGTGATGGCCCAGATCACAACACGAAAGTATGGACAGAACAGGATGGAACGGGCTACTATTGAAAAAGAGAAAAAATGAAATAGTGAGGAAGAGAGATAAAATGGAGAGAGAAAGGTTATTTTAAGAAGAGAACCTTCATGAAAGAGATCGGATCTCAGCAGGAGCCCAGGACACCCCCTCTACCTCCCCTCCTCCGATGCGCATGATGTACAATTTGTCATGCAGCGAATGTAAGGACTTATCACGTTGAGCAGGGGTCAGGATATTGGCCCTGACGTCGTAATTTAGAGCAGTAAATCAAACCAATTGGAGTGTATATCAAACCGAAGAGGGTGAGTCACTTTGCTTTAATGGTTTCCGAAAAGCATCAGAGGGAACGCAGTAGGAACCTCTGTGACATGTCGCTGTGCCTCGCTGTGATGGCGGTGTGTCTGGCTTTTCCACAACATAATCTCCTGGTTCTCTCTCCACCTCGGCCCTAGCCCAGTTAATATGGGAATTTATGGACATGACAATAAATACATCAAGGCAGATGGAGAGCGATTCAGGAAAACGTACGACAGGCCCTGCGGGGTCCAACATTAATCTCGTGGATCAGAGACAAAACAAAATGAGGAAAAGGGCAGCTTTTTGATTCTGTGAGCTCTCAAAGTCACATTCATATCATAATTGGGGAAACCATTGCTGCATGGGCTTGGGTTAGGCCGTACAGTCACATAAGAGTAGCTGCTCTCCAGGGACCAGGTAGAGAGAGGAAGATATGTTTTCTTAAATCAGTCATGGACTAATACAGGCACGCATGATGTTTATTCACCTTTATATGGATGTATTTAAACTGCAGATCTCATCACCTCGTTAGGGCTGTGCAACTTCAGATACATGCTGCCCAGACACACACACACAATTAATTGATCGCTGTGACGTCACCATCTGTCAAATCAACCCTGATTCATGTGATTGAGGGTGAGAGGGAGAGGGAGAGAGAGGGGGAGAAATGTGGGGGATAGTTCTGTCCTTTTCCATTAGCAGCCCCCTTCTTGTCCGTGGCAGTGGGAGAAATGTAATAGTGGGAACATATTACATTTTGGAGTGTACCGACCTGACTTACGTCTGACTGAGCAAGTGCACTTCTTCCTTCCCCATAAGGCCTCTAGAAGGCGTGACAGGAGGACTTAAAGTACATCTACATGTCAGTGTGCTGGGAGAGAAAACGCGGTGTCAGTCACAAACCCCCCCATGACAGAATGTCTAAGAACGTCAGATACTAGGGTGTTTTGTTGAGGAGAACCGTTTGGAATTCACATGGAACCCATCACCCTCATGTACATTGTTTTGAGTGTTATCAAAACATACTGGAACGGGCAAGAGGTCATAAACACTCAAACGTGGACATGGTCAAATAAACACGCAAGGATGAAACACTATCTAGTGGGTGAGGTAGTGGGTTAACAAAAAAATGAAGGTTTCAATCTAATGAAGTGTACTGTAGATTGAAAGCGAGCTGAGCCTTTTGTGTCCTAAATGGCACCCTATTCCCTTTATAGTGCACTACTTTTGACAAAAGCCCTATGAGCCCTGGTCAAAAGTAGTGTGCACTATGTAGGGAATATGGTGCCATTTGGGGCGCATTCTTTGTGAGCCATTCGGCGAAGAGCTAAACCAGAGATGACAGGAGAGTGGCGAATAGAGGAGATGGACGTGGCTCCAGTCACTTTGGCTCGTTGCAGGCTGGAAAGAGAGGGACATTTTTACCCAGGAGAGCTAGCCAGCAGGCCCCAAACACTGTGTCTGCAACCTGTATGGGCCCTAGTCAAAAGTAGTACACTATAAAGGGAATATAAAGGCGCACCCCAGACAGTGGGCACCGTTAACGTAACTGTTGACGTGAAGGGAAATGGAGGTAAAGTCAGCGCTTTACTTAGAAGTCTCTAAAAACCTTTCTTACCTGTCACTGGGTACGCGCTCCCACGGCTCTAGTTTCCCACGCCCAAGGGACGATGTGAGGCTGTATTTTTCTGGTGTTAAACATGGATCATTGAGCTTGATGGCTTTTGGAAGGTAACACCAAAGTGGAACTCTGTCTTCTTCCCTCTTTCTCTCAGTCTCCCTCTCTGTCTCGTTCCCTCTCTCTCGCTCTCTCTCTCTCTCTCTCTCTCTTACTTCTAAAAGCCTGGCATGACAGGCCAGCTCCAGCACCTTGTCATGTCCCCACTTACAAATGTTGAGTCCAAAATGGCACCCTATTCCCTTTAAAGTGCACTACTATACTACCCTACGGGCCCTGGTCAAAGACGTGCACTATAAAGAGAATAGGGTGCCATTTGGGACACACACCAGTACTGTGGAGCCTGGTGAGTAAGTGAGTGAGTCCCACATCACTCCTTAATTCCAATTAAGGGGAAGAGTGAGTCCTCCTGAAAAACTGTTTTCAGCCCTTCCTCTTGGCCTCCTCACGGAGTGTCATTACCTCTCCCTGACCTTCCCCCACTCTCTCCTTCCCCACCCCTCCCTCCCTCGGAACGTCTCCAGCCACCTCTTTCCTCCTCGTCATCCTTCAATCAGGTTTCAATCAAATTTATTTTTAAAGCCCTTCTTACATCAGCTGATGTCACACAGTCCTGTACAGAAACCCAGTCTAAAACCCCAAACGGAAAGCAATAGGAAAAACTCCTGAGAAAGGCAGGAACCTATGAAGAAACCTAGAGAGGAACCAGGCTCTGAGGGGTGGCCAGTCCTCTTCTGGTTGTGCTGGGTGGAAATAGTACATGGCTATTAAGGGCCGATTTGAACATCTTGAAGAACAATGTTCATAGATGACCAGCAGGGTCATTCAGAGGTCGAGACAGCAGGTCGAGATAGCAGAGAGAGAGAGTGGCCCCGTCCGACTAGGCATGATAGACACTACAGTTCAAAAGTTTGGGGTCACGTAGAAATGTCCTTGTCTTTGAAAGAAAAGCAAATTTTTTGTCCATTAAAATAACATCAAATTGATCAGAAATACAGTGTAGACATTGTTAATGTTGTAAATGACTATTGTAGCTGGAAACTACAGATTTTTAATGGAATATCTACATAGGCATACAGAGGCCCATTATCAGCAACCATCACTCCTGTGTTCAAATGGCATGTTGTGTTAGCTAATCCAATTTATCATTTTAAAAGGCTAATAGATCATTAGAAAACCCTTTTGCAATTATGTTAGTACAGCTGAAAACTGTTGTCCTGATTAAAGAAGCAATAAAACTGGCCTTCTTTAGACTAGTTGAGTATCTGGAGCATCAGCATTTGTGGATTTGATTACAGGCTCAAAATGGCCAGAAACATAGCACTTTCTTCTGAAACTCGTCAGTCTATTCTTGTTCTGAGAAATGAAGGCAATTCCATGAGAGAAATTGCCAAGAAACATGAAGATCTCGTACAACGCTGTGTACTACTCCCTTCACAGAATAGCGCAAACTGGCTCTAACCAGAATAGAAAGAGGAGAAGCGACTCCGGGATGCAAAGAAAAAGCCATATCTCAGACTGGCCAATAAAAATAAAAGATTAAGATGGGCAAAAGAACACAGATACTGGACAGAGGAAGATTGGAAAAAAGTGCTATGGACAGACTAATCTAAGTTTGAAGTGTTCGGATCACAAAGAAGAACATTTGTGAGACGCAGAAAAAATGTCAAAATGCTGGAGGAGTGCTTGACACCATCTGTCAAACATTGGTGGAGGCTATGTGATGGTCTGGGGATGCTTTGGTGGTGGTAAAGTGGGAGAGCTGTTGTGGGAGCAGCTTGACCGTATGGTACGTAAGAGGTGCCCATTAAGCCAATCCAACTTGTGGGAGGTGCTTCAGGAAGCACGGGGTGAAATCTCTTCAACAAATTGACAACTAAAATGCCAAAAGGTCTGCAAGGCTGTAATTGCTGCAAATGGAGGATTTGAAGGACACAATAATTATTTAAATAAAAAAACATTATTTATAAACTTGTCAAGTCTTGACAATATTTCCTATTCATTTTGCAACTCATTTCATGTACAGTGGGGCAAAAAAGTATTTAGTCAGCCACCAATTGTGCAAGTTCTCCCACTTAAAAAGATGAGAGAGGCCTGTAATTTTCATCATAGGTACACTTCAACTATGACAGACAAAATGAGAATAATTTTTTTCCCAGAAAATCACATTGTAGGATTTTTAATGAATTTATTTGCAAATTATGGTGGAAAATAAGTATTTGGTCACCTACAAACAAGCAAGATTTCTGGCTCTCACAGACCTGTAACTTCTTCTTTAAGAGGCTCCTCTGTCCTCCACTCGTTACCTGTATTAATGGCACCTGTTTGAACTTGTTATCAGTATAAAAGACGCCTGTCCACAAAAACAGTCACACTCCAAACTCCACTATGGCCAAGACCAAAGAGCTGTCAAAGGACACCAGAAACAAAATTGTAGACCTGCACCAGGCTGGGAAGACTGAATCTGCAATAGGTAAGCAGCTTGGTTTGAAGAAATCAACTGTGGGAGCAATTATTAGGAAATGGAAGACATACAAGACCACTGATAATCTCCCTCGATCTGGGGCTCCACGCAAGATCTCACCCCGTGGGGTCAAAATGATCACAAGAACGGTGAGCAAAAATCCCAGAACCACACGGGGGGACCTAGTGAATGACCTGCAGAGAGCTGGGACCAAAGTAACAAAGCCTACCATCAGTAACACACTACGCCGCCAGGGACTCAAATCCTGCAGTGCCAGACGTGTCCCCCTGCTTAAGCCAGTACATGTCCAGGCCCATCTGAAGTTTGCTAGAGAGCATTTGGATGATCCAGAAGAAGATTGGGAGAATGTCATATGGTCAGATGAAACCAAAATAGAACGTTTTGGTAAAAACTCAACTCGTCATGTTTGGAGGACAAAGAATGCTGAGTTGCATCCAAAGAACACCATACCTACTGTGAAGCATGGGGGTGGAAACATCATGCTTTGGGACACTTCTGTTCATGCTCTAACGACACTTCTGACACTTCTCAATGACATTCAACTCAGCATTGAATAAAGGCGCCAGTAATTGATATCTACATAGCGCACTGATGTGAATCACACTGCTGCTCTATCACCCGATGTCACAGGAAGGCAAAAAAAAAAAATCAAGGACAACAACCACCCGAGCCACTACCTGTTCACCCCGCTACCACCCAGAAGGCGAGGTCAGTACAGGTGCATCAGAGCTGGGACAGAGATTGAAAATCAGCTTCTATCTCAAGGCCATCAGATTGTTAAACATCCACCACTGGCACAGAGAGGCGGCTGCCTACCTACAGACTTGATATCATTGGCCACTTTAATAAATGGAACACTAGTCACTTTAATAATGCCACTTGAAGAATGTTCACATATCTCATCTCATATGTATATACTGTATCCTTCACTATCTATTCTTTACTATCTATTGCATCTTAGCTGCTCTGTCACTGCTCATCCATATATTTTATACTTATATATTCTCATCCCATTCCTTTACTAGATTGTGTGTATTAGGTTTTGTTGTGGAATTTGTTAGATTATTACCTGTTAGATACTGCTGCACTGTTGGATCTAGAAGCACAAGCATTCCGCTACACTCGCAATAACATCTGCTAACCATGTGTATGTGACCAATAAAATGTGATTTGATTTAGCTATTTGCACCTTACAGATTGTGGTTGTTGTGGATGGCTGTTCACAAATCTAAAATGTGTATTTGAACCCAATAATGGTTGAATTAAGCTGCCTATAAGTCACTGTTTTTGAAACCAGTGGACAGCCAATGAAAAATGCGCTCTTGCAACAGCTGCATAGTGCGGATCACAGACTATGGAATAAAAGTGGGGCTTTTGTTGCTCAATATAATTCATGCTGATAAAAAAAAAAAATCCATAGGCCTAATGGACACATGCTCAAACTCACACTTTTAATAGACTTAACGGGTCAATCTGTAGCTGCTACATACCAGTCCAAAGTTTGGACACACCTACTCATTCAAGGGTTTTTATTTATTGGTACTATTTTCTACATGGTAGAAGAAAAAATATGAAGAAAAATCCTGGAATGAGAAGATTCAAAGTGTGTCTAATATATACATTGAAATCACTATGTTAAAAGTACTGTTTGTGTGTGTATCAAAATGACTCATTTTTGTTTGCAGGGCATCACCTGTGAAATCTCATGTGAAAATTTGAACCTACAAAAGTTATGTAACCACGTGAAAATCCACGTGAAGTACTACATTTGATATTTTAGTAATTTAGCAGACGCTCTTATCCAGAGCGACTTAAAAAAAAGTCAGACTCCAGCCAACCTAGTCATACTGTTCTCTCTGCTACCACACGGCAAGCGGTACCGGAGCGCCAAGTCTAGGTCCAAGAGGCTTCTAAACAGCTTCTACCCCCAAGCCATAAGACTACTGAACATCTAATCAAATGGCTTCCCAGACTATATGCATTTGACTTTAGGGGGAAGCTTGCTCCATCATTGAGGTGCCAGGACAGAGACGAGCTTGGACTTGGCTGAGTGGGAGCTGCCCTCCTGTAGGGGTGGGAGAGCCAAGAGACCAGAGGTGGCGGAGCGGAGTGCTCGGGGTTGGGATGTAGAGTTTGAGCACAGCCTGAAGGTAAGGAGGGGCAGTTCCCCTTGCTTCTCTGTAGGCAAGCACCAGGGTCTTCAAGATGAGCTTTGACTGGAAGCCATTGGCGTGTGTAGAGGAGTGGGGTGACAAGGGAGAACTTAGGAAGGTTGAACAACAGGCTGGCTGAGGCATTCTGGATAAGTTGCAGAGGTTTGATGGCACAAGCGGAAAGCCCAGCCAACATGGTTGCAGTAGTCTAGACGGGAGTAGGACCTGCGCCACATCCTGTGTGAGGAAAGGTTGTACTCTACCTGCAGGAGTGAGTTATTACTTTGATGTTTGAAGAGAACGACAGGGTGCTGTCCAGGGTCACGCCGGGGTTCTTTGCAGTCTGGGAGAGGGACACTGTTGAGTTGTCAACCATGATGGAGAGGTCTAGGAGTGGTCAGGCCTTCCCCGGGAGTAAGAGCAGCTTTGTTTTGTCTGTTTTTGGCGGGCCGACAAAGGTGGTGGTGGGCCGATATCCAAGCTGAGATCTCTGGAAGGCATGCACAGGTGTGTCACCACCTGGGTGTCAGAAGGGGGGAAGGAGAAGAGTAGTCGAATGCAATCCACATAGCAATGATAGGAGAGACCATGTGAGGATATGACAGAGGCAAGAGTCTTGGTGTAAAGAGAAAAGGGCCTAGAACTGAGCCCTGAGGGACACCAGTAGTGAGAGCATGTGGTGCAGACACAGATCCTCTCCACTCCACCTGGTAGGATCAGCCTGCCAGATAAGATGCAATCCAGGAGTGTGCAGAGCCTGAGACGCCCAGCCCTGAGAGGGTGGAGAGGAGGATCTGATGGTTCACGGTGTCGAAGGCAGCAGATAGATCTAGGAGGATGAACAGAGGAGAGTCAGCTTTGGCAGAGCGTAGACCCTCTGTGACACAGAGGAGAGCGGTCTCAGTTGAGTGAGCCACCTTCAAGCCTGGCTGGTTAGGGTCAAGAAGATCGTTCTGAGAGAGATAACGAGAGAGACATCACGCTCAAGTGTTTTGGACAGAAAAGAAGGGATACTGGTCTGTAGTTTTTGACGTCAGAGGGGTCGAGTGTTGGTTTCTTGAAGGGAGCGAGTCGTCAGGGATGAGTTGATGAGGGAAGTGAAGAACGGGAGGTCTCCAGAGATGGTCTGGAGAAGGGGATAGGGTCAAGTGGGCAGGTTGTTGGGCAGCCGGACATCACTTGTCGCAGGATTTCATCTGGAGAGAGGGGAGAAAGAGGTCAAGGTGTAGGGTAGTACTATGTGAGTGTGATCAGTGGGCTCAGTAGGCTGAGTGAATGAGGAGCGGATGTTGTCAACCTTTTTTTCCAGTCATCCGCAGAGAGGGATGAGGGAGGGGTAGGAGGTGGAGGATTAAGGAGGGAGGAGAAGGTGGAAAAGAGTTTCCTAGGGTTAGAGGCAGAAGCTTGAAATGTAGAGTGGTAGAAAGTGGCTTTAGCAGCAGATACAGAGGAAGAGAAGGTTGAGAGGAGGGAGTGGAAGGTCCTCCGAAAGTTTAATTTTCCTTACGAGTGTTTTAACAATGCATCTTTCCTACAACGGCCGAATATGTAACATGTTTCCCAAAAAACAACGCAGAAAGAAAGGTCGCTAAGTGCGTCGTTAAGGCATGTGTCGAAACTGATAGGATCTAAAGAAATGCTGCGCTGCTCTCGGGTCAGCTTTCTCCATTCAAATCTTTCTTTAACATTATAATTATTTCACAATACTGACAAACGGTCAGCTCCTAGAGAGTTATTACCACCTACGGCTGCAACTATTGAGGCGGCTTATTATAATGCTTACCCAATGAAAATGCACAAAATCACAGATTTTTTATATTTCATGATGTGTAGCCTAACGCACGTTAGGCTACACATCATGAAATATATTGAGACAAATACAGAAAGTGCCTACAAGAAGCAAAATATAACTAAATTGATTGAAAATGTAATGTATTTCAATATGATTGAAATAGGCATATAGTCTACTGTTTATATTTTAATGCAGTCATCTTTTTTTTTATTTATATGTCGCTTTTTTGTATCAATTGCAAGGACATTGGCAACTTTGTATTTGCAGCCAACGTTGTTCTGAAGATATCAGTGGTCACAGAGAGACGGATAAACCATGTGATTCTATGTTTAGCTGAGATCTTCTGTCTATAAAGTGACGCGGGAGGGCAAAAAAGTATCTACCGCTGCACTTAGCCGTTACACGAGTGGTCTGAGGCAGGCGTTAGATTACGAGTGTTTTCAAATGCAACGTTAATAACGATAGTTTCGGGGGAAACAGCGCAGAGATTTAACGAATGTTCTAACGATAAACTTAGCTTTAAGATGCTTTTGAGGAAACGGGCCCTATTCTGTTAGCAAGCAGTGAGTCACTAAGCCACGGCGCATGAGGGGAAGGTTGAGCCGGGCCGGGAGGAAAGGGGACAGTCAAAGGATGCGGAAAGTGAGGAGAGTAGTGTCGAAGAGGCAAAGTCAGGATACAGGAGGGAGAAGGATCTAGCAGAAGGGGGAGAGCATAGGATAGAAGAGGAGAGAGTAGTGGGAAGGGCTGAGTGGATAGGGTTGGATGAGAGATGGAGAGAGTAGTGAGAAGGGCTGAGTGAATAGGGTTGGATGAGAGATGGAGAGAGTAGTGAGAAGGGCTGAGTGGATAGGGTTGGATGAGAGATGGAGAGAGTAGTGAGAAAGGCTGAGTGGATAGGGTTGGATGAGAGATGGAGAGAGTAGTGAGAAGGGCTGAGTGGATAGGGTTGGATGAGAGATGGAGAGAGTCGTGAGAAGGGCTGAGTGGATAGGATTGGATGAGAGATGGAGAGAGTAGTGAGAAGGGCTGAGTGGATAGGGTTGGATGAGAGATGGAGAGAGTAGTGAGAAGGGCTGAGTGGATAGGGTTGGATGAGAGATGGAGAGAGTAGTGAGAAGGGCTGAGTGGATAGGGTTGGATGAGAGATGGAGAGAGTAGTGAGAAGGGCTGAGTGGATAGGGTTGGATGAGAGATGGAGAGAGTCGTGGAGGGAGAGAGGGCTGAGTGGATAGGATTGGATGAGAGATGGAGAGAGTCGTGAGAAGGGCTGAGTGGATAGGGTTGGATGAGAGATGGAGAGAGTAGTGAGAAGGGCTGAGTGGATAGGGTTGGATGAGAGATGGAGAGAGTAGTGAGAAGGGCTGAGTGGATAGGGTTGGATGAGAGATGGAGAGAGTAGTGAGAAGGGCTGAGTGGATAGGGTTGGATGAGAGATGGAGAGAGTCGTGAGAAAGGCTGAGTGGATAGGGTTGGATGAGAGATGGAGAGAGTCGTGAGAAAGGCTGAGTGGATAGGGTTGGATGAGAGATGGAGAGAGAAAAGGAAACACAGTAGTGATCAGCGACATGGAGGGGGGTTGTAGTGAGATTAGTAGGCGGACAGCCTCTAGCTGTTGGTTTCATATGTGAAAATCAACATGTGAAACTTTATGTGAAATGTCACCACATGTGGAATCATGCGATTTTCCGTAAGGGAGACGAAAGATGTGAATGTGAGGATCCATCCCAAATGGCACCTTATTCCCGACATAGTGCACCACTATGGTCAAAAGTAGTGCACTATAAAGGGAATAGGGCGCCATTTGGGACACACCCTCAGTTCTATTTACACAAGTGTGCACTCCGTGTAGGTGTTTTTCTTCTTCATCGGAGCGAGCGAAAGTTGCGCTAAATGGCTCAGAAACAAATTCTAAACATACAAGATTGTGACAACCCCACGCGTCCCATGTCACTGTCGTGATCCTATGAGAGGAAAATGAACTCATGGCTACAATCATTCTTCACTTGACATATTACAAACTCTAGTTTTCCATACTTGTTATTAGCATCTTAGAAAAATACACATTTGGTTGAACATTTTTATATAAAATGTACAAATAAAAAGAAAAAAGTGAAATCACACAACTTGCCTCACAGTAATTGAATGTACAGTTAGAAGGACAATATCTGCAGACAGAACTATGATATGGCTGGCTGGAGGGTAAATATGAACCTAACATCATATAAACATGAAATAAAAGAATGGGGAAACTAGAGAGTTAAACCTGTAGTGTAGATAAACATGGTATTGTAGTGGCTTAACCTCAAACAAATATATTTGTTTAAATAGATACACCATCTCTTGATAATCAGAAAAATACAGAACAGGTGTATCTGCAATACAAAGAACATTTGAAATGAACAAAAAAACTGGGATAAAGGAAGAGAGGGATAGAGGGAAACCTGCTGTAAAAGAGAAGAGACACCAGACAGACAGCGAGATAGCTCTGGTGCATCGTCATGACTCATGATGACCTTAGCTCAACACAGAGCTAACTAACGCCACATGATTGGTGATGTGAGAGTGTGAAATCACAGAGAGAGACAGAGAGAGAACATAAGGGCACTGAGGTCACTGCACCCAGCAATTTCGCAACCCTAGATATGGTATAAACAAATATTCTCTCATCAAACAATCCAAGACATGCTCTAGTCTAGCCACATAACCCTGGGATACAGCCAGCATACTGTATAGGAAAAACATGGTAGAGGGATTGACAGATGGAGGGTTAGAAAGAGAGGGGTGGAGGAGTCCTGCAAATAACTAGCAACTCTAACCTTTCTCTACATAAGTTAAAAGCAGCTACTTTGTGTTTCTGTCTGTTGTAAATCTACTAGCGCCATGGACCCCTCTATTAGGTTCCTTGTTTTAGGCCTGTTTTATGAGGGTAAAATAACGCTAACTCCACCCTAATTATACTAGATTGAGAACATTTGACTTACAACCGACGAGCCAATGTCTGCTAGTTGAAATAGCAAACTGTTATGCTGCCTGGGCACAATCATGAGTAGGGCAGGGTTTTACATTTAAATAGCTCCTAAAATAAAATGATAAAACACCTAGGCTGTGTCCCAAATGGCACCCTATTTCCTATGTAGCGCACTTCATTTAACCAGGGTCCATTGGTCTCTGGTCAAAAGTAGTGCACAGTACACAGAATAGCTTGCCATTTAAAATACACCCGGTGTAAGTAGGGCCTTGGGAATTTGAGGTGCAATGACATAACACTGACTGAAACCTTGAAAAAAAAAATTCAACGTCAAAGTAACATCAGAAATCACCTCAGGTTGTAGCTTACAGTGTCATGGTGCTTCCTTACAGATGATGCTATAGATATGTTGTATATAAAAAAGGTATGTAAAACTGCAGAAAAATATTCAAATATATTAATTTATCTTAAATAAAATTACACCTCTTGCTGCCCTTTTTTGAGTGTACTGTACCTGCCGACGTTTTTGCTTTGATACCTTGGTGTAGCAGTCTATGGAAGCGTTAGAAATCACAGGGGAAACGTTTATCTGAGTTTGAGGCTGTGTCTGAAATGGCACCCTATCCCCTACGGGCCCTGGTCAAAAGTAGTGCACTACATAGGGAATAGGGTGCCGTTTTGGACCCAAGCTGAGTTTAAGACTTGAAGGCAAAAAAATATTTTCATCTGTTCCCCCATTCTGCATTAATATACAACCCACCCACCATCCACAGAACAATACAAATCCCTTAGTTTTCTATAAACTAATGTTAAAAACACACTAAGGAAGGAGTCCGAAGTTACAGTACGTTCTGGCACAGCACTGATAGGCAGTCACACCGATCTGATTAGAAGACAGTGCAGCGGTCTAGAACCAGATCAGACCAGCCCCACCCTCAGATGTCCAGCGCGTTGAATGTTGACTGAGCTAGACAGGGCCCAGAGGAAGACCCAGACAGAGACACAGGCTTCGTCCCAAATGGCACTCTAACCCCTACATAGTGCACTACTTTTGGAAAGTACTTTCACAAAGCAGTGCACTATATAGGGAATAGGGCGCCATTTGGGACGCACTTAAAGTCAGCCCACTCTGCTGTCCAGCTGTGTTACGATCCATCCTAAACCCAACAGCACCCACCACCTACGCAGTGGACATAGAACCAACGTCATTAAAAAGTCCTCCCCTTTTTTATATCCTTCTTTCTCCAAACAGTATTTCACTCTTTCTCTGTGGTTCTCAGGAGTGAGTCCAGCTGATGGGGACCCAGTGCGTGTCAGTCTCCACCTTCTTCAGAGCCACCTTCAGCTCGCTGAATGCCGCCGTCAGGTCGTCGTTGACAATGATCTTCTCAAACAGGTGGCCGTGCTGGCTTTCCATCTGCTGGGCGGTGCTCACCATCTCCAGGAAGTCCTCCTCCTGTTGAACAAGAATAGAATGGAATAAAATATACAGTCAGTTTATTAGGTACACACCCGTACAGACAGTGAGTCACAAAGCCGTGGTTTGCTATATAATGCAGGCACACAGGCATCGAGGCATTCAGTTACTCTTTGATTGAACGTTAGAATGGTCAAAACGAGTGACCTACAGTAAGCGACTGAGTGTGGTATGATCGTTGGTGCCAGGCACGCCGGTTACAGTATCTAAGATACGGCTGGTCTCCTGGGCTTTTCACGCACGACAGTGACTAGGGTTTACTGAGAACGGTGAGACAAACACAAAACATCCAGTCAGCGTCAGTCCTGTGGGTGAAAACAGCTTGTTGATGAGAGAGGTCGAAGGAGAATGGCAACAATCATACCAACTAACAGGCAGGCCACAAACAGGCAAATAATGGCGCAGAACGGCATCTCGGAACATACAACTCATCGGTCCTTGTCACGGCTAAATCACTTACAAACAAGAAGAAGTGGCTCCAGTGGGCACGCGATCACCAACACTGGACAATTGAGGAGTGGAAAAACATTGCCTGGTCCGACGAATACCGCTTCCTGTTGCGTCATGCTGATGGCTGAGTCAGGATTTGGCGTAAGCAGAATGAATCCATGGATCCATCCTGCCTGGTGTCAACGGTACAGGCTGGTGGCGGTGGTATAATGGTCTGGTGATTGTTTTCCTGGCACACGTTAGGTCCCTTGATACTAATAGAGCAACATGTCCATGCCCCAAATAATTCAGGCTGTTCTGGAGGCAAAGTGGGGTTCGACCTGGTACTAGATGTGTGTACCTAATAAACTGTATATTTTATCTATTTACTGCTTATCTTCGGTACAAGCTTTTGTCGATGGCCTATGAAGAGTAAAGGGCATGAGTAAGTGAGAATCTCAGGGACGACGGAGACATACACATAAACAAAGATAACAGCCATTAACACACATAAACAGACTGACGCAAACAGCCCTGTGTAACTGAAGGACACACACACACCCACATGTAGCCTAAAACACTTTACAAAACCTTAACACACACACAGAGTCCAAAACCTCAAGGAATTGTCATTATTTCCTCATTTGGCTACACATAGTCTATCTGATTCAGAAGAGAAATAAAATATTCCTAAAAACTGAAAAATACTAAACATATCTATAACTGACGAAGAGACAGACCAAGCAAGTAGAAGATCCATAATTGATACATGCCACTTTGGTTTTATGGAGACAGGCCAAAGACAGCTTGTAGACAAGGCATTCAAAATGGGATGGCTTCAGAAATGGAAATGTCTTGGGCACATGAACCTAGTAGCTATACAACTCCTGGCCTCATCGCTAGCTTAGTCCCAGATCTGCTTGTGCTGTTTTGCAACTACTATGGTCACTGTAATGAATGGAGTTGGCAAGATAGCACACATAGATCTGGGACCAGGCTAGCTACCACCTCACAGTTTCCCCTCTCTGATGGCATGGTATTATACCGCACGGTGATATGTTTATACGGCCTGGTCCCTTCCAGCCTCAGACCCAGGGAACATGGCAGGGTTAGAGCGGCTAGCTACATTTAGCTAGCTCCTTTTACTAGAGGAATACTGAGCTTCAGATCTCCACTGAGATACGGTCACTGACTCTGCCAAACACACAAATATAAATACATATATACAGACACATTCATAGGCAGGAATACAGACACACATACTGATGCAAATGCACACACACACACACACACACACACACACACACACACACACTAATGCACACACAAACTCATTACAATCTACAATTTTAGAATGTCTCCTTTTTGTCAGCCTAACAGCTCCGAGCCAGGAGTTACTTCAGCCTGTTGCTCGTGGTTTTCCGCCTCATAGTTGATTAGTCATGCAGCTAAAATTAAACGGTCGCCATGACACGACAATAACTAGTTTTCAAGCCAGTCTCTGCAAACATACCACTCTGCCTCCGACACAGCCCTCATACAGCTTTCTCTCCCCCTGTATTCACTGTCTACTGTACAAGGCAGTAAAAAATCCACCCACATTATATCACGGTCTATTGTCTTTTGAGAGATGGCTTTATCCTCCTCCGTCTGGGAGGAAGGGAAGAGGTTGAGGAGGGAGCAGGAGGTTTGTTGGTCAGGGCTGAGAGGAAGTTGAAGTGGCTCAGTCCGTCCGTACACCATATATTCCCTCCGGTGATCCAAGGCTGTTGACCCTTGGTAGCCTTCCTCTGTGGTCAGCCCTTGGAAAGGATGGAGGTTGGATGTGGACACAGTGACCCAGGGTGCTTCTAAATGGCACCCGATTCCCATAGGGCTCTGGTCAAAAGTAGTGCACTATGCAGGGAATAGGGTGCCATTTGGGACGCACAACCAGCTATTGCTGCCAGCAGCTCTCCAACCCTTTGGACATTAGACCAGGAACTGGCAACAGGACGGTGGGGTGGACATCTGACAGAAGAAGCCCTAGAGACGCTGTGTATGCCGTTTCCATGTCGACCAGTCGGTCAGTGTCCATGACATGGCAAGTCTCCCTCTCGATGACCATAGCAGGCCATTATGGGGAGAGAGAGATAAAGAGAACAAGAATGAGAGGAGACAGAAAGACCTGACAGAGACCGAGAGAGAAAGAGAGAGAGATACAGAGACCGAGAGAAAGATAGAGACCTTAAATTGAATTGAAATTGAGGAAGAGAAACAGAGACCGAGAGAGAGAGCGAGAAACAGAGAATGAGAGAGAGAGCGAGAAACAGAGACCGAGAGATACAGAGACCGAGAGAGAGAGAAAGATACAGAGACCGAGAGAGAGAGAGATACAGAGACTGAGAGAGAGAGAGAAAGATACAGAGACCGAGAGAGAGAGAAAGATACAGAGACCGAGAGAGAGAGAGAGAGAGATACAGAGACCGAGAGAGAGAGATACAGAGACCGAGAGAGAGAGAAAGATACAGAGACCGAGAGAGAGAGAAAGATACAGAGACCGAGAGAGATACAGAGACCGAGAGAGAGAGATACAGAGACCGAGAGAGAGAGATACAGAGACCGAGAGAGAGAGATACAGAGACCGAGAGATACAGAGACCGAGAGAAACAGAGACCTTAAACTGAAATTGAGGAAGAGAAACAGAGACCAAGAGAGAGAAACAGAGAAACAGAGAGAGAGATCTATGGTACTGAGCCAGGATAAGGTCTCCTCTCAGTCCTGATGTCTCTTGGCCATCCCCTTGTAGGTCAGGCCCTCAACGGAAAATCTGCTTTTATTCATACACATAAAATGCACCTGCCCTCTGTATTAAAATGATATAAAATATCAGAACAGATCTGGTTCGGCAAGAGGTCCCTGATTTACTCTCTCTCAAAGAAGACAGAATGTCATTGCTTGGCTAGAGGGAAAGGTAAGATATCAGTAAGTAGCCCTATCACATGATCCCTTTACTTATAATACTGCTCTTACTAGGAATATGAATATGGACATATTACAGTATCATAACTGATTTTGGACTCATATTTCACGTCAGCCCCATTTGAAAACAGATATGAATGCATTCAGGTAAAATAAAGCATAGACGGCTCTGTTAAAACAATGAAACGTCTGTTCTCCAGTAGTCTGGATGGGACAATGACCAGACCTGCTGCCTCTAACATTCGTCTCGACTGAAAGAAATATAGCAGGCGGAGAATATAATCCAGCAGTGACATGTCCACCAAACAAAGTCTTTCTTTCTTTAATAGCTGGGACCTGATGGTTTAAAACGCTGTCTGTCAATCTCTAGAGAAGGTTACAGAAAGGGCTTTGGTAACAGGAAATATTTCAACCAGGTAACAAAATGAAACGCTGGGGCTGGATGTGTTACCTGAGCTCTGAACACTGGATCTAATAACGGTATTATAGGCCAGGGCAATCAATGTCAAAGTCTGCCCTGTTTTTGGCAACTACAGCTTACTGTTCACATGAGTTATACTGAGATCAGAGGGTTACTTTCACCCAAAGGTCAAACAAAGGTCGATAGCATGACCTCTGACCTCTCTCTGTTTGACCTCTCACACCTCAGGATGGTCGTCATCATGCATGATGGAGCTGTTTACCTATATCCTCTAGCCCAAGAGCTTCACGAGAAGAAATCCGCGATCTCAGAGATGTAGTCAGTTCACGACTGGAGGAAAAAGTGATGCTTCTGACTTTAATACATTATGTCAGTATATCAGTGAGGTCACCGTTGAATTTGTCATCATTTAATGCTTTAAGGATGATTTTAAGAATATATTCTGTCCCTCTGACATATTGTGCTTAAAACAGTGACGGTACTATATAACTTAGTGACGGCTCAACGAAGGATGTTCTGAGTTAAGAGCGGCTGTGTCTAACCCTGTCCTTTTCCAGAGCCGTGTTGGGCTGTGTGTTAGGTTAGGTCATGGTGAAAACACAGAGGTATGTGTGGAGTAACACCTCAAAGTGGGGCTGAGGCCGTGCTCTAAATTGCTCCCTATTCTCTGAATAGTGCACTACTTTTGACCAGGGCCCATAGGGCACTATATAGGGAATAGGGAGCCATTTAGGGCAGGCCCTGATGGTCTGAGCTGAAAAGAGCAGACACACAGAGGGAGAGATGGAGAGAGAGGGAGAGAGAACAGACGAAAGGCAGAGAGCGGCCCAGAGCCCTGCGGGGCCGCGAAGGCCGAGGCAGACATCCCACTGAGCCGCCCGCCGATCTGATCTGCACCTGCCGGTCTACACCTCCTCCTCCCCTCCCCTCCCCTCCCCTCCCCTCCCCCAGCTCGGTTGACACGACCTTCAGCGCTGGCGCGTGGAAAGCCTCCACGCCTCCAACATGACAGCCACTCTCTCTCCCCCCTCACTCTTTTTCTCACCCCCACCCTCTCTCGCGTCATCATATCACTCCATCCCGGCCCGGCATGTGGCTGTGACCTGGGTTCTGGCCCGTAGCGTGGCCCAGCGGAGAGAGACACGCGAGCGCCGGACCTGATGACCCGGCGGGCTGGGAAAGTCATCAGCTGCCACACGTCTATGCCACCACCACGGCAACGCGCCACGGCTAATTGGTTTCACGTGGGGCCCGGCTGTGAGCTGCGACTTGCTGCGGCGGAAAGGTGTGTAACACACAACCACACACACACATATGCTCGCACACACAAGCAAGCACCCATACACCCATACACCCTAGCCTGCAACAGAAAGCTGTAGGTAGTAAATATGACCTCACCACCACAACTAGCTCCCCCAAAGCCCCAGATAAAGTTTGTGTTAGGTGGGTTTCTGATAACCTACTGGTACGCAACAGCTTGGTCGATCACCTTTGATCCTACCTTATAACGTGTCATTACACGCCAGCACACAGTGACACACACAAAGACCACATCACTTTTCACTGGAGACGTCTGAGTGGGAAGTGTGCTTCCAACGCAATTAGCCAATCATTATCCAATTTGTGGATTTATTATCTTTAAAAAAAAAAAGAAGTTGTTTGACGTTCTAAAACGGCCTGTTTTACCAGAGTACTGTTCTTCAAAATGTGTTAACTTTTACACCCCTGGATCAAGTTTGATCCTTCCCACCACGTCACATTTACCCTGCATGAAGAGGACCTCTCTGAGAGAAGTGTGCTTAACGCAAATAGCAATAGTCATTTCAACTTTCTGACGTTGTGTGACATTCTAAAAACGTGTTTTTACTTCAAAAAGACGCAAACTTTTAAGCGCAAGGCTTTTCTGTCACAGATTTTTGACAAGGTGAAACGTTGAAACGTTTCATCTCTTGACAACACGAAAACATTTGTTTTTGCTGACGTGACTTACGGAGAATGATTTGGCAGATCCCTTGTCGTCCTTGCCTGAGATGACCTTAGCGTTCCGTCTGCTCTCCCGCAGGCGCTCGACGGGCGGCGGCTTCACGAACACCACATAAGGTTTAAACTCTGCCGTCCTCAGGTGCTTTATCGTCTGCGACACACAGAGGAGAGAGAAAACACAGTTAGCAGAGGAGATAGATGAACCAGACAATCTGGAGATATCGCAGAGTGGAATTAGACCCAGATCTCCATCTGTCACAGTGCAGAGGCGATGACACATTACACAGCTGGGTCGCGTTGACACGTAGCACACAGTGTGTGTGTGTGTGTGTGTGTGTGTGTACTGAACCGCAGCCGAGCAGTGTTAACCGGCGCCGGTCCACCTCCCTCTGGGCCCGATACCACGGCCTCTCGCTGTGTTCTGCTGAGCGGGTTCAAAACCCTGGGCCGATACGAAGGCCGCGTCCGACACGACACCCTATTCCCGATTAGGTGCACTAGATAGGGAATCGGGTGCCACTTGGGACCCAGGCGAAGACAGGAGCAGAAGACAGGAGGGAAGTGGCGCGAGACTACCATACATTTCCATCACAGAGAGGGACGAGAGGAGGAAAGCTTTCATCCGGCGCTCGGACGGTCAGCACGGGAGCAGTCAACATCCCTCGCTCTGCAACACCACCGGGCTGACATGAAACTCATGTGACTGACTACTGAGCGGGGTAGAGAGCTACAAGGGAGCACAAAGGCTCAGACACGTGCGAGCACGCACATATAAACACAGGTACACACACAGCATGGGCTAACGAGGGGCTCAGCTAACTGCTTGCTACTTGATCAGGGAGAGATGGTTCGAAAACATGCCAGTAATCTATATAATAGTGTATTTCGGCCTTTATATGATTATTTACTCAGAGAAAACAAACAGAGGATGCCTATGGGGCCTAGGCAAGAGAGTGTGTGTGTGTGCGAGGCAGGGTTGAGGCAGGGTGGGTGCTAGGCCTGGCCTGGGGTAACAGGATTGTAACTGTGGGGTTTGTGGGCTTTCAGTAACATACAGGCCACTTATGAAAGGCAGATCATCACCACCACCCAGACACATAAGCCAAAGAGGAAATCTTCAAATAAAGAACATTAGCAGTAATTGCTGCTAAAAATACCAGCCAGGTTTGGTTGGTAACCCTGTAAGCAGCCATGGCCTGCAGAAAGCCGCCGCTGCCTCTGATGTCTTCTGAAGGATGAGATTCCTCCAGGAGATAGGCAGAGAGAGAGGTGGAAATATAAACGCAACATATAAAGTGTTGGCCCCAAATTTCATGAGCTGAAATAAAAGATCCCAGACATTTTCCAGACACACAAAATGCTTAATTTCTCAAAAATTCTCTGCACAAATCTGTTTACATCCCTGTTAGTGAGCATTTCTCCTTTGCCAAGATTATCCATCCACCTGACAGGTGTGGCATATCAAGAAGCTGATTAAACAGCATGATCATTACACAGGTGCACCTTGTGCTGGGGACAATTAAAGGCTACTCTAAAATGTGCAGTTTTGTCACACAACACAATGCCACAGATGTCTCACATTTTGATGGCTTGTGCAATTGGCATGCTGACTGCAGGAATGTCCACCAGAGCTGTTGCCAGAGAATTTAATGTTCATTTCTCTACCATAAGCTGCTTCCAACGTCACTTTAGAGAATGTGGCAGTACATCCAACCAGCCTCACAACCGCAGACCACGTGCATGGCGTTGTGTTGGCGAGCGGTTTGCTGATGTCAACATTATGAACAGAGTGCCCCATGGTGGTGGTGGGGTTATGGTATGGGTAGGCATAAGCTACAAACATTTGCATTTTATCTATGGAAATTTGAATGCACAGAGATGCCGTGACGAGATCCTGAGACCCATTGTTGTACCATTCATCCACCGCCATCACCTCATGTTTCAACATGATAATGCACGGCCCCATGTCGCAAGGATCTGTGCACAATTCCTTGATGACGAAAATGTCCCTGTTCTGGCCTGCATACTCACCAGGCATGTCACCCATTGAGCATGTTTGGGATGCTTTGGATCAACGTGTTTGATAGCATGTTCCAGTTCCTGCCAATATCCAGCAACTTTGCACAACCATTGAAGAGGAGTGGGACAACATTCCACAGGCCACAATCAACATCCTGATCAACTCTGCGAAGGAGATGTGTCGCACTGCATGAGGCAAATGGTGGTCACACCAGATACAGACCGGTTTTCTGGTCCACGGCCCTAACATACTGTTGTTTTTTATATTTTTGGATGGAGGGATGAAGGGAGATGGAAGGACATTGGGAGGGAACAGGAGTGGTAGAATGAAGGGTAGAGGAAAAGAATGAAGAGATGGAGGGTAGAGGTAAAGAATGAAGAGATGGGGGTAGAGGTAAAGAATGAAGAGATGGGGGGTAGAGGTAAAGAATGAAGAGATGGGGGGTAGAGGTAAAGAATGAAGAGATGGGGGGTAGAGGTAAAGAATGAAGAGATGGGGGTAGAGGTAAAGAATGAAGAGATGGAGGGTAGAGGTAAAGAATGAAGAGATGGAGGGTAGAGGTAAAGAATGAAGAGATGGGGGGTAGAGGTAAAGAATGAAGAGATGGGGGGTAGAGGTAAAGAATGAAGAGATGGGGGGTAGAGGTAAAGAATGAAGAGATGGAGGGTAGAGGTAAAGAATGAAGAGATGGGGGGTAGAGGTAAAGAATGAAGAGATGGGGGTAGAGGTAAAGAATGAAGATATGGGGGGTAGAGGTAAAGAATGAAGAGATGGAGGGTAGAGGTAAAGAATGAAGATATGGGGGGTAGAGGTAAAGAATGAAGAGATGGAGGGTAGAGGTAAAGAATGAAGAGATGGGGGGTAGAGGTAAAGAATGAAGAGATGGGGGGTAGAGGTAAAGAATGAAGAGATGGGGGGTAGAGGTAAAGAATGAAGAGATGGAGGGTAGAGGTAAAGAATGAAGAGATGGGGGGTAGAGGTAAAGAATGAAGAGATGGGGGTAGAGGTAAAGAATGAAGATATGGGGGGTAGAGGTAAAGAATGAAGAGATGGAGGGTAGAGGTAAAGAATGAAGATATGGGGGGTAGAGGTAAAGAATGAAGAGATGGGGGGTAGAGGTAAAGAATGAAGAGATGGAGGGTAGAGGTAAAGAATGAAGAGATGGAGGGTAGAGGTAAAGAATGAAGAGATGGGGGGTAGAGGTAAAGAATGAAGAGATGGGGGGTAGAGGTAAAGAATGAAGAGATGGGGGTAGAGGTAAAGAATGAAGATATGGAGGGTAGAGGTAAAGAATGAAGAGATGGGGGGTAGAGGTAAAGAATGAAGAGATGGGGGGTAGAGGTAAAGAATGAAGGGATGGAGGGTAGAGGTAAAGAATGAAGAGATGGAGGGTAGAGGTAAAGAATGAAGAGATGGAGGGTAGAGGTAAAGAATGAAGAGATGGGGGGTAGAGGTAAAGAATGAAGAGATGGGGGGTAGAGGTAAAGAATGAAGAGATGGGGGTAGAGGTAAAGAATGAAGAGATGGAGGGTAGAGGTAAAGAATGAAGAGATGGAGGGTAGAGGTAAAGAATGAAGAGATGGGGGGTAGAGGTAAAGAATGAAGAGATGGGGGGTAGAGGTAAAGAATGAAGAGATGGGGGGTAGAGGTAAAGAATGAAGAGATGGAGGGTAGAGGTAAAGAATGAAGAGATGGGGGGTAGAGGTAAAGAATGAAGAGATGGGGGTAGAGGTAAAGAATGAAGATATGGGGGGTAGAGGTAAAGAATGAAGAGATGGAGGGTAGAGGTAAAGAATGAAGATATGGGGGGTAGAGGTAAAGAATGAAGAGATGGGGGGTAGAGGTAAAGAATGAAGAGATGGAGGGTAGAGGTAAAGAATGAAGAGATGGGGGGTAGAGGTAAAGAATGAAGAGATGGAGGGTAGAGGTAAAGAATGAAGAGATGGAGGGTAGAGGTAAAGAATGAAGAGATGGAGGGTAGAGGTAAAGAATGAAGAGATGGGGGGTAGAGGTAAAGAATGAAGATATGGAGGGTAGAGGTAAAGAATGAAGAGATGGGGGTAGAGGTAAAGAATGAAGAGATGGAGGGTAGAGGTAAAGAATGAAGAGATGGAGGGTAGAGGTAAAGAATGAAGAGATGGGGGGTAGAGGTAAAGAATGAAGAGATGGAGGGTAGAGGTAAAGAATGAAGAGATGGGGGGTAGAGGTAAAGAATGAAGAGATGGGGGGTAGAGGTAAAGAATGAAGAGATGGGGGTAGAGGTAAAGAATGAAGATATGGAGGGTAGAGGTAAAGAATGAAGAGATGGGGGGTAGAGGTAAAGAATGAAGAGATGGGGGGTAGAGGTAAAGAATGAAGGGATGGAGGGTAGAGGTAAAGAATGAAGAGATGGAGGGTAGAGGTAAAGAATGAAGAGATGGAGGGTAGAGGTAAAGAATGAAGAGATGGAGGGTAGAGGTAAAGAATGAAGAGATGGGGGGTAGAGGTAAAGAATGAAGAGATGGAGGGTAGAGGTAAAGAATGAAGAGATGGGGGTAGAGGTAAAGAATGAAGAGATGGAGGGTAGAGGTAAAGAATGAAGAGATGGGGGGTAGAGGTAAAGGGAAGATTGTGACTGGGTCAGGGACTTGTGTAACTCACATGAGGCTGAACGTCCAGTAGGCACACCTTGTTCTTGGACAGGACCGAACGCACAGAGTCCAGACTGGTGCCATAGTAGTTCCCTTTATACTCACCATGCTCTATGAACCTACAAAGAGAGAGAGAGGGGGGGGGGGGGGGGGGGTGAGCAAGCGAGAGAGAGAAAGAAAGAAAAGAAAAAGGGAGATTATATAAAAAAAACTTTAATGTCCTTAAAGAGGCAATTCATTTTGCAGCACTCACTCACTCACTCACTCACTCACTCACTCACGTGTGTGTGTGTGTGTGTGTGTGTGTGTGTGTGTGTGTGTGTGTGTGTGTGTGTGTGTGTGTGTGTGTGTGTGTGTGTGTGTGTGTGTGTGTGTGTGTGTGTGTGTGTGTGTGTGTGTGTGTGTGTGTGTGTGTGTGTGTGTGTGTGTGTGAGTGAGTGAGTGAGTGAGTGAGTGAGTGAGTGAGTGAGTGAGTGAGTGAGTGAGTGAGTGAGTGAGTGAGTGAGTGAGTGAGTGAGTGAGTGAGTGAGTGAGTGAGTGAGTGAGTGAGTGAGTGAGTGAGTGAGTGAGTGAGAGAGAGAGAGAGAGAGAGAGAGAGAGAGAGAGAGAGAGAGAGAGAGAGAGAGAGATAAGTAAAAAAACACAATAGTAGGTCAGTGAGTAAAGGTTTCACTCACATCATTTAGAAGTACAGGCTGGGATTAACATTAATATTAACGTCAAATAAAACCAACGTATTACTCCCCTAGCCTAGTTACCATCTTATTCCTAGGCACTCCTTTCTTATTTAGATATACTATCCACACACACTCCTAACTGAGATTGTGTTCAGAATAAGATCATTCTAAAAGCCTACAGTACCGCAGGGACTAGGGATTACTCTTCCAACCACTGACCAATCCTCAGATAGCATTCTTCAGTACAACACAAATCCAGACAGTCTGGCACAATAACCCTTTATATAATCTTCTATGCTACACTTTAAATCAGTAACACCTGTTTGTTTAAAGTGTAGGAGAATGCCAGGAGCGTGTCTAGTATATGTGTGTGTGTGTGTGTGTGTGTGTGTGTGTTTTACTAAGTTTACATTTCTAAATAATAAGACAGTGTGTGTGTGTTGGTAGACTTCGTGTGTATTCCAAAAAGCCACCTCAGACCCTATATAGTGCACTACTTTTGACCAGGGTCCACACGGGCATAGGGCAGTGCACTACGTAGGGAGCAGGGTACCATTTTGGACACGCCATCAGACTGGTCCTGATGATCGCTGGGCTGAATGTCTGTACTTGCAGTACTAAAATCCATGTAAAACTCATTTTATAGTAATTGCCTCATGTAAGGACATTTTATTCTGTTTCAGAAAAGGAGCCGGGAGTCTAACAAGCTCTTATATTTGGTTATGGGAAATTCATTTCATTTCATGTTTAAAAAGGCATGCCATAGCCATACACTGAAAAAGGCTATGCTGTTTGTTGTCACAAGTGCTGTTATGTAGATAAGAGTAGAGTAGAATGCCAAGACCGGTTCAACTAAATTGGGAATGTATGGATGCCATCCATTTTGTGCAGGGAATAGGGCTTTCCTTGGGAAAGCTACACACACTGCTAGTTACTGCCCGTGGCCCATTTCTCATGGAGCTTTTCCCTACTGGCACAGAGAGAGAGTGCCTGTGTGTGTGTGTGTGTGTGTGTGTGTGTGTGTGTTTGTACAGTGTCATGAGTGCATGCATCACAGCACAACGCAAACAACAAGGCTATCTCACTCTTCTCCTCTCTCCAGTGCCTTGTAATTTGTGTTTGTGTGTGTGTGTGTGTGGATTGTCCAGAGCGTCGAGGCCACATCACAGTCCCAACATTCACCCCTAACTCTCAACTCCCCGACAGACATCCTATGCCGTGCCCCATGACCAACCACAGCTGAAGCAGCCCTACCCTGGTCCCAGCCTCGCTCTGCATGCTCTGACAGCCCAGCCATCCTGTTGTGTGTGTGTGTGTGCGCGCGTGCATGTTGTGTGCTTTTAGAGAGCGAGACAGCCGGAAAGGCATCCATCACGAAGGATGTTAATTTCTGTTTCAATTTGTCCGCCCCGCATAATGTGAGAGCGGCTACCGAGTGTGAGTGTCGGCGTCGGGGCCACCTCAAAGAAACACACACTGACATGCGCACACACACACACACACAGGGCAGAGAGGGGCCCTCTGTGACCTTGGAGCCCTTTGTAGAAGAGTTTTGTTACCAAGCCAGGGCCTGGCCCTGTCAACACCACCTCACACTCAGTCAGGGAGAGTCATAGGGGAGAACCCTGGTCTATTTACAGAGAACCCTGCTCACGTCAGCTGAGGTCATTCACCAGTCTGTCTCACAGTTACACTGCCCCTAGTGGTCAGGGAGGACACGGCAGAACGTGGTTGATTCCTGAAAGAGGTACTGTCTGAGACCTCCAATATAAGAGCTGTGTGTTTTAGTTGTTGTGCCTGTGTGAATGGATGGATGCAGACAGTATGTATTTGACGTGGTGTGTCTTGTATCAGAGGTGGTATTAGTGCTGGTTAAAGATGACCGCCGTTTCAGGAGTGTACTTACTTGTTGTTGTGAATGTCCGTCTCAAATATATTTTTGGAGATAAAGTGATACTCCACTCCTTCATTCTCCTGGTTTCTCTTCGGCCTGCTGGTGTCTGTAGTAGACAGACAGACAAAGAGAGAGAGACAGAGAGAGAGAGACAGACAGAGAGAGAGAGACAGACAAACAGACATCACTACTAATCCAGACATTCTGAGTCACAGTTCTGACAGGAATCATTCCTTATTACCATGACAGTATTTCCTCAGTAAAATACACAGCAGTGGTGTTCAGAGCTAGGCCCTGTGCATGATGGAGACCCTCCAGTGGCTAGGGCACTACTACAGTCAGACACTTAATGAAATGCAGTAGTCAACGTTTACTGAGGAACATTCAATTTGGCACAGTCAGTAGTGTACACACACGCACGCACATACACAGGAGCAGTTCCATTAGATGGAGACTGAGAGGGTAAGGTAGTTGAGTTGGGTAACTCTCATTAAGATCCGTTTCGACATTTGCTTCCTCATAAACCTCTGCCATTAAAAGGGCGACATGTGGAGGCAGCACAGTGTGTGTGTGTGTATGTGCAGTGTGGCCAGGGTCGAGTGGATTTGCAAGGGGCGAGAGGTCCCGCCGTGCCGTCTGCGGACATTGAACTGCCGCTTGTTAAATGAGAGATACAGGGGTCGGAGATCAACTCCGTTACACTCTTCAGACAAATTGACCGCACACTCCTTCCAGCTCCAAAATAAACTATTAAACTTTTATCACCGTTCCTGCAACCGCCACACCAGGTTTACAGTTTCTTCCCCGTTTTTATTTTCTAACTCGCCATGTGCCTGAGATGTGGCTATTTCTGGGATGTGGCCTCAGTCGTCGGAACAAAGTGTAGGGGCGTGGACTAACGAGTTCTTTTTCCACACTGTGTGTTTTTATGTGAGTGGCCAGTGGAGTTCACGGACGAACAAGTAAGTGATTTACTGGATCTTTAGCTCAGCTTGAAAACTAAGTCCATCCTTCCCAAAAGAGAGGAGGAAGACTGGACTCTGCAATGAATCAATTACTCATCAAGAAAATAGGCCTACATCTTCAGCCACAGTTGGAAAAACTACGAGGCCAGACCGTCATAACATATATTTATGTCTCGGAAGCCGTGATGAGTATTATACGCAACTGTACAAAATAGTCCTTCACAACATAGATTCAGACTAATACAATATATATGATTTCGCATCTGCTCAGTTGTATAGGAATTATTTACCGTGCAACAAAGGAATCTGAAATAAATGTCATTCCCCAATCATGGAAAATATCTGTCAGTGAATCTGGTCGTGAAATCAAAATGTTTAACCCGTATCCATCCTAATGGCTTATTGCAATGCTGCTATTGTTACTGACTGGCAGGCTGAAGGATGGTTTACATTCTACACACACATGGAGGGTATAAAAATACAGTCATTCAGAACACAAGCCTTATGGTGCTCTTCAGAAATACGTTTCTCAAATTAACAAAAGGAGGTAACGCTTCTTGGGTTTTTAATTGGAAACAACAGCGAGTGTCATCTGTAGGCCAACGTTGGCAGTGATCAAAATAAAAAGGAACAAGAGATACTGGTGTAACTATACGTTGTCTATAAGAGGTCAGACATAGAACCAGTGGTCACATTTGTGAACAATTAACAGGAGTCGTTATGGGAAAAAGAGCGACTGCGATGGGATTTTAATACCAGTGACATTTCAAGTGACAGACACAAAATGGGACACATCCACTATGCCACGCTGCATGTTACAAACATGGCAATTAATATCAACCGATTCCATCTATCCCTTCCTCCTCGCACATTTCCCAGCAAGCCTGCAGTAAATATGCAATTACTCTGGCTGTGTCCTGCTTAAATACATAAATCAAACCAATTCATTTTTCCTAACACGTTGGTCTTGGTTCAGGCTTGTGGGCTCAGAAAGAGAATTTTGCTCCTCAACGCAAAAAAATATAAAAAATAAAGTTACAAACTGAAAAACCTTGGCAGTGGTGTGAGTCTAAGTCATAACCAGCATTGGGGCTGGAAGGTGTTCAGAATTATGGCAAGCTGTCATTTAGTTCTTACAGACAGAGGGAGAGGGAGAGGAAGAAAGTGGTAAGGGAGAGAGAGTTGGAGGTGGAGAGGGCAGGGGGGAGAGGAAGGGAGCGTGGAGCTGGTGCCAAAACATGAGGCAGTGGAATGGCATTTCTTCAGGAGGTAGAAAATAAAGCAGTTCCTCCATCGCTCTGGGCCTGTCATGCAGCCCGCGATAAACAGACAATTACACCATCAGGAGGAGAACCACTCCACTCGCCTGGGTCCGGTGTGTGTGTGTGTGTGTGTGTGTGAGAAGGAGGGTGTGTGTGTGTGAGAGAAGGAGTGTGTGTGTGTGTGTGTGTGCGTGCGTGCGTGTGAGAGAAGGAGTGTGTGTTTGTGGGCCTTGAGACGCACAACCTGAGAGCAACGTCTTGGTGCTAGTCGCCCCCAGACAGCTCCGTGTTTGTGTGTGTGTGAGTCTTTGCATGGGTCTATGGACCTTCACCCTTACTAACACCCACGAAGGCAACAACAAAACTGGCAGCAGAAAGCTAAACATCATTTATCCAGGGTGATGGATGATTTCTTACCAGTTAAAATCACAGGGGGCATTTGGCCTCCGTTTAGTGACAATCTAACCTGGCACCTGATAGGTTTACATTTCTGTGCCATTGTACAGCCAATCTGATTTCAGTGCACCTCAGTACCAGTGAACCTCTCTCCTGGTCTGGGAGAGAGGTTCAGTCTCCATTAAACACACACCCCACCACCAGTCTGGTCTAGCATACGGGTCAGGTAGACTTACGTGGCACGGTCACACTGAAGTGTTGGGGGTCAGAGATCAGCAGTTTCCTTTTCAGCTCATTCAGACCTACCCCTGTGGGACCTAGACAGAGAGAGAGTGAGAGCGAGAGAGTGAGTGAGAGAGAGCGAGAGCGAGAGTGAGAGAGCGAGAGAGAAACCAGGACGGAGAGAGAGAGAGTTAAAGCATCATTAAAGCAACATCAGTCATGCATTCATCACCGCCTCCCCATAATAAAGGTGGGCGAGATAGAGGCCGGGCCAGAGGAGCAAGGCAGTGTGGAGGCCAGGTCTGGTCCAGGATGGGACGCAGCAGAGCGGAATTGTTTCCATCCCATACGCCAATGAGAGACACTGATAAATGTGTGATGGTGTTTACAGACCCAGGCACACACACACACACACACGTGCATACACACACAAACACACACACCTTGGCTAAGTCCATCCATGACTGGAACAGAGAGGGCCAGACTGTGAAAGTCACTGACTGAGACCTCTGTGCTCTCACTACTGTAAATATGACTGACGTGTAGTGAGAGGAGGAGTGAGGAGGAGAGGAGTGAGGGAGTGGGAGGAGGAGGGGAGTGAGGGAGTGGGAGGAGGAGAGGGAGGAGGAGAGGAGGAGAGGGACTGAGAGGAGGAGAGGAGTGAGAGGAGGAGGAGAGGACTGAGGGAGTGAGTGAGAGGAGGAGAGGAGTGAGGGAGAGGAAGGAGGAGGGGAGTGGGAGGATGACGGGAGTGGGAGGAGGGGAGAGGGAGGAGGAGAAAAGGAGGAGATGAGTGAGGGAGTGAGAGGAGGAGAGGAGTGGGTGGAGGAGAGGAGTGAGGGAGTGGGAGGAGGAGAGGAGTGGGAGGAGATGAGTGAGGGACTGGGAGGAGGAGAGGAGTGAGGGAGTGGTGGAGGAGAGGAGTGAGGGAGTGGGAGGAGGAGAGGAGTGAGGGAGTGGGAGGAGGAGATGGAGGAGGAGAGGAGTGAGAGGAATGAGGGAGTGAGAGGAGGAGGGGAGTGAGGGAATGGGAGGAGGAGAGGAGTGGGGGAGTGGGAGGAGGAGAGGAGTGAGGGAGTCGGAGGAGGAGGGGAGTGAGAGGAGGAGAGGAGATGGAGGAGGAGAGGAGTGAGAGGAATGAGGGAGTGAGAGGAGTGAGGGACTGGGAGGAGGACGGGAGTGGGAGGAGGAGAGGACTGAGGGAGTGGGAGGAGGAGGGGAGAGGGAGGATGAGAAAAGGAGGAGATGAGTGAGAGGAGGAGTGGGTGGGTGGAGGAGAGGAGTGAGGGAGTAGGAGGAGGAGAGGAGTGAGGGACTGGGATGAAGAGAGGAGTGAGGGAGTGGGAGGAGGAGGGGAGAGGGAGGATGAGAAAAGGAGGAGATGAGTGAGAGGAGGAGTGGGTGGAGGAGAGGAGTGAGGGAGTAGGAGGAGGAGAGGAGTGAGGGACTGGGAGGAAGAGAGGAGTGAGGGAGTGGGAGGAAGAGAGGAGTGAGGGAGTGGGAGGAAGAGAGGGGTGAGAGAAGGAGAGGAGTGGGAGGAGAGGAGTGAGGGAGCGGTGGAGGAGAGGAGTGAGGGAGTGGGAGGAGGAGAGGAGTGAGGGAGTGGGAGGAGGAGGGGAGTGAGAGGAGGAGAGGAGATGGAGGAGGAGAGGAGTGAGAGGAATGAGGGAGTGAGAGGAGGACGGGAGTGGGAGGGACTGAGGGAGTGGGAGGAGAAGGGGAGCGGGAGGTGAGAAAAGGAGGAGATGAGTGAGAGGAGGAGAGGAGTGGGTGGAGGAGAGGAGTGAGGGAGTGGGAGGAGGAGAGGAGTGAGGGAGTGGGAGGAGGAGAGGAGTGAGGGAGTGGGAGGAAGAGAGGAGTGAGGGAGTGGGAGGAGGAGAGGAGTGAGGGAGTGGGAGGAGGAGAGGAGTGAGAGGAGGAGAAAAGGAGGAGAGGAGTCAGGGAGTGGAAGGAGGTGAGGAGTGAGATGAGGAGAGGAGTGAGGGAGTGGGAGGAGGAGGGGAGTGAGGGACTGGGAGGAGGAGAGGAGAGGGAGGAGGAGAGAGGAGGAGATGAGTGAGGGAGTGAGAGGAGGAGAGGAGTGAGGGAGTGGGAGGAGGAGGGGAGTGAGAGGAGAAGAAAAGGAGGAGATGAGTGAGGGAGTGAGAGGAGGAGATGAGTGAGGGACTGGGTGGAGGAGAGGAGTGAGGGAGTGGGAGGAGGAGAGGAGTGAGGGACTGGGAGGAGGAGAGGAGTGAGGGACTGGGAGGAGGAGAGGAGTGGGAGGAGGAGAGGAGTGCGGGAGGAAGAGAGGAGTGTGGGAGTGGGAGAAGGAGAGGAGTGAGGGAGTGGGAGGAGGAGAGGAGTGAGGGACTGGGAGGAGGAGAGGAGTGGGAGGAGGAGAGGAGTGCGGGAGGAAGAGAGGAGTGAGGGAGTGGGAGAAGGAGAGGAGTGAGGGAGTGGGAGGAGGAGAGGACTGAGGGAGTG
Organism: Salvelinus alpinus; assembly: GCF_045679555.1. NCBI lineage: Eukaryota > Metazoa > Chordata > Actinopteri > Salmoniformes > Salmonidae > Salvelinus > Salvelinus alpinus. The sequence continues at coordinate 77,586,670 of NC_092093.1, forward strand.
GGAGGAGGAGGGGAGAGGGAGGAGGAGAAAAGGAGGAGATGAGTGAGGGAGTGAGAGGAGGAGATGCGTGAGGGAATGGGTGGAGGAGTGAGGGAGTGGGAGGAGGAGAGGAGTGAGGGAGTGGTGGAGGAGAGGAGTGAGGGAGTGGGAGGAGGAGAGGAGTGAGGGAGTGGGAGGAGGAGAGGAGTGAGGAGGAGAGGAGTGGGAGGAGCTGAGTGAGGGAGAGGGAGGAGGAGAGGAGTGAGGAAATGGGAGGAGGAGAGGAGTGCGAGGAGGAGAGGAGTGCTGGAGTGGGAAGAGGAGAGGAGTGCGGGAGTGGAAGGAGGAGAGGAGTGAGGGACTGGGAGAAGGAGAGGAGTGGGAGGAGGAGAAAAGGAGGAGAGGAGTGAGGGAGTGGGAGGAGTGCAGCACCAACAGGCCTAAAGAGCACTTTGTTGTGTTTCCTTAACAGCCTGAAAGGATCCATCTCAGTGGGCAGCTGGGTTTTCCATCACATCTACTGGAGGGAGGGGGGAGAGGGAGAGAGAGGGAGGGGGGAGAGAGTGAGAGGGAGAGAGGGGTGAGAGGGAGAGAGGGGGGAGAGGGAGAGAGGGGGAGAGAGGGGGAGAGGGAGAGAGAGGGAGGGGGGAGAGGGAGAGAGAGGGAGGGGGGAGATGGAGAGAGAGGGAGGGGGGAGAGTGAGAGAGAGGGATGGGGGAGAGGGAGAGAGAGGGAGGGGGGAGAGGGAGAGAGAGGGAGGGGGGAGAGGGAGAGAGAGGGAGAAGTAATGCGCTATTGAGAGGGAGGGGGGAGAGGGAGAGAGAGGGAGAGGGGAGAGAGAGTGAGGGGGGAGAGGGAGAGAGAGGGAGGGGGGAGAGGGAGAGAGAGGGAGGGGGGAGGGAGAGAGAGGGAGGGGGGAGAGGGAGAGAGAGGGAGGGGGGAGAGGGAGAGAGAGGGAGGGGGGAGAGGGAGAGAGAGGGAGAAGTAATGCGCTATTGATTTGTCTGCGGCTCCAGATCCTTGCAACTTTTCCAAAACACAAACGCTGGCGCTCCCTCCTCTCCCCCCTCCCTGGCTCTCCCCCCCCCCCCCGTCTCCAGACAGAAACCTATAGCATATAACATCAGCAGGAGTGACCAGGCTGATATATGAGGCTAATTCAAACTGACTTTGTATCGATGTCTTCAAGTAGTGTGGACAAGAATCAATTACGGAAGTACAAGGTTCCACGCCCCTGGTTCTAGAAGCGTTACAGTGGCAGGAAGCCCCACAGCTCCCTACAATCCGCCTGTAGAATGGCAAAAAGGCAGGGTTGATGGAATTCCTGACGTGCTTGTTGTTCTGGGCAGGCGCTACGAATGCATCGGGCCCTATTGGAAATTAAGTTTAGCAGGCAAATGTGTCTAGCAGGCCGCCATCTAAAACAAATGGACATTGAGTTCACTCAGTGATGTGGAGGAGTTGGAAAAAGAGGGAGGTTTGGGTTATAAGAGGAGGTTGAACACAAATGCTGTACTGTTAGACATTAGTCATCATGTCTGTCTGTCTGTCCTATCTGGTGTGTTCACCTTTCACCTCCTGTCCGTCCTTCCAGAGAGATTTTAAGCTGCTCTGATAAACAGGTGTGAACAAAGAGTGCCTTTAAGTGTGTGTGTGTGTGTGTGTGTGTGAGATAGTAAGAGAGTGAGAGAGAGCAGTGTCTCTTCCTGAAGGATAAAGTCTCTCTCCAAGACATGTACACACACGCGCGTGCCATTTGAGACAGCCCTACAGCAGTTTAGCGCTCGGCCACACATGTCCTCTCCGTCACATGGTCCCTGTAAGTGATAAAAGCTGTTTCGTCAGCACATTCAGCGTCCTCCACTCTCCATGTTAAAAAAGACCCCAAAAAATGTGGGGAAAAAAGCTATGGACTTAAAGCGCGGGGCTGCTGGGCCCTAGCGAACTGCGGTCGCCGTCTCACATAAACAGCACATGGCCGCGTGAAGACAGCAATCAATCTTTCAGGAGAGTTTTCAGAGAACAAGTCCAAATGGGGTCTTGACCCTCTCCTCCGTGTTGATTTATTAAGATCAGGAAACGGATTTCACTTTTAAAATGTGTTTGGAGAGACCACAAGGAATGTGACTGTGCTGTTTAAAGAAGGCCGTGCATGTCAGCGGTGCTCCGGCGTGTTGTTGTAGGTGTTAAAGGCGCTGGAGCGGAGTAATACAGGCCTTTTCTGAAGCGTATCTCAGCACAGCGGTAACATCAAGACAGAAGAGCAGGCTGCTCCCAGCCACAAGTCTAGTGGAGCGTCCCAAATGGCACCCTATTCCCTTTATAGTGCACTACTTTACACCGCACTACTTTACACCAGGCACCATAGGGAATAGTTTCTAGTTCAAGCACGTTGTTTGTCGGGAAGCAGAGCGGCCGTTTCAGTGGTTGTTGGCCCTTCTTCCCGGCGGCGTCAGGCCCCGCCACGAGCACCTCGCCGTGGGATGACAAACGGCTCACGCTCCCTTACACTTTTACAGCTCTCATTAAACTATTCTCACCTTCTACATCGTTCCCTCGCCAGCAGGCGTTCTCTCGGTCTCGCTCTTTCTCTGGCTGTGTCCTAAATGTCACACTTTGCCCTATATAGTGCTACTGGGCACTGGTCAAAAGTAGTGCACTACGGAGGAAAGGGAATAAGGTGCCATTTGGGACGCAGCCTCTCACTACCTCTACGTCTGATGTACGGTGGAGGACAACACACGCTGCCTGTGAGGCCTATATAACCTGGAGTAAAGAACACATTGGGGTGGGACGTTGTGAACTAGCAGAAAGAAACCGGTTTGTTCTATTGTGCATTGTTTGTTTTTAACAATCTCCAATACAATGTTGACCTTATAAAACAAAACGGCACCATAAAAAAGCATATTTCTTTGCAACTGTTTCTGAATTATACTTGATTGGTATAGTGTACTGTGTTATATTGAGTCTCCCTCTCTCCCTCCTCTGGGAGGGGGCGCGGTGTGGTGGGTCGGTGCTCTTGCCCTCCTCTCCTCAGGCAGGTTGCAGTGCCAGTAAAAGTGTCAGACTGTATTACTGCCCTCATTAGAGAAACAGCCTTTAATATCTGGAGCTTAATAACTTCCAGGCCAAACACAGAGCACATCACATGGCGTTAGAGCTGAGGGGGAGAGGAGGGGCGAAACGCAGAGCATATCACATAGCGTTAGAGCTGAGGGGGAGAGGAGGGGCGATGTGGACGGTGTGAGTCCTATCCAACCTCCACCACCCAGCCAGCCAGACAGGGTAACTTCAGCCTCCTCCAACCAGACCTTAACCCTGCTCTGTTGAGTCCAACAAGCCTAAGATAACAGCTATATGCGGAACACTATCCTAAGGCCATTTCACCCTACCACGAACCATGCCTGAAAACTAATACAAATGTATAAAAACAGATAAACATATTGTTTCATCTTTTGAAATCCAATCTCACTGTCGTCCACATTTATTCTAATAAGAGTAAGGAGAGTATAGGGTCTACTTTGTTCGTTGGAGATCATTTTTAGATTCCTTTTCATCCACGTAGATGGATAAACAACTAGAGGGACGTTGGACGCTCCAGTGATCTTTCTTGTGTGTGTGTGTGTGTGTGTGTGTGTGTGTGTGTGTGTGTGTGTGTGTGTGTGTGTGTGTGTGTGTGTGTGTGTGGAGTGGAAAGAGGAGTGAGGAAAGGGGGCCAAGGCAAAGCACAGGACGCCTGATCCTCTTTGGAGGATCTACACGCCTACTTCACTTTCTCCTGGACCACTAGGCGCCTGACGTTTACAATGGAGAAAGAGACGCTGGGAGGCAGAGGGAGAGAGGAGAGAAAGAGGAGAGAAAGAGATGGCGGGAGGGAGAGCGAGTGAGTGAGCGAGAGAGAGGAGAGAAAGAGATGGCGGGAGGGAGAGCGAGAGAGAGGAGAGAAAGAGATGGCGGGAGGGAGAGCGAGAGAGAGAAGAGAAAGAGATGGCGGGAGGGAGAGCGAGAGAGAGGAGAGAAAGAGATGGCGGGAGGGAGAGCGAGAGAGAGGAGAGAAAGAGATGGCGGGAGGGAGAGCGAGAGAGAATAGAGAAAGAGGTGGCGGGAGGGAGAGCGAGAGAGAATAGAGAAAGAGATGGTGGGAGGGAGAGCGAGAGAGAGGAGAGAAAGAGATGGCGGGAGGGAGAGCGAGAGAGAATAGAGAAAGAGGTGGCGGGAGGGAGAGCGAGAGAGAATAGAGAAAGAGATGGTGGGAGGGAGAGAGAGAGAAGAGAGATGGCGGGAGGGAGAGCGCAAGAGAGGAGAGATGGCGGGAGGGAGAAGAGAGAAAGAGATGGTGAGAGGGAGAGTGAGAGAGAAGAGAGAAAGAGATGGCGGGAGGGAGGGAGAGAGAGAGAAAGAAGTCCTCATAATAAGAAAAAGTGAGAGAACTCCAGAGAGAGAAAGGAAACATAAAACAGATCTTTCCTTGGCCTTTCTCTTCATTAGGTGTGAAATTGTCCATAGGTTGTCATCCAAATTACAGAAGTGAATTGAAAATATTTACATTAGCGTGACAGAGGAGGGGTTATATGCATTGTAGAGAGAGAGAGAGAGAGAGAGAGAGAGAGAGAGAGAGAGAGAGAGAGAGAGAGGCCGTGGCGTCCGCTGGGTTGCACAGCCTGACATGCTGCCTGGCAAGAAAATGGGCTAGCTAATTAGCAACACGCTATGATGAAGTCCATACCAGTGCGTTTCACCGTACCAAGGCCTGGTCAATCATGCTAAAACAGACGTACTGCAACACAAGCCTCACTTTCTCTTCTCTTCATAAGAGCATTAAATAGAAAGACAGCGATATCTGCAGAATGAAGAATGATTCATACGCAGCTGCACCAATCAGTAGCACTGCTAACCTTGAGAAGAAAAAGCAGCGTGTGAGGAAGACATTCATTATTCGTGTCATTTGCAATAATAGTTCCAATATTTATATTCAGGTTTTAATTCTGGTGCACCTGGGCTTAACGGTATTGTTCCACCACTCGTTGGCACAATGCTTTTCTCAAAACTACACAAGAGGGAATAAAAACAAAGCTAACTTCATTTCAAGATTTTGGCACTTCATAAGCCTTCTGGAGGACGTTGTAATACCAGCCTTAAAGGCAAGTGTTAACAATTCTGTCAAGTAAAAAAAAAGAAGGAACATTTAGAGCTGAGCAAGGTGCTGTTAATGAAAAGCACTAAATATGAAGGAATCCCCAGCCCGCCAGCCCTGTGCTGTCATATTCCACCAGGGCTTTAAAAGTTAAGGGGGCTTGCGTGTGGCCGGGAGCATGTTTCTGGGTTACGGCTGTGTGAGGGCAAGGCTGAGCCACCTCCGGCCCTGGAACTCTGACTGGAGCGCCACATGCTCTCTCTATGGAGAAACCACTTTTAGACTTAAACGATGGCCTCTGCCTGGCCAAGACCAACAGCTCAGCAATCCCCAGTGTCCCATGGTGGCAGTAGTCAGTTACTCACCGACTACGACAGCAGCTTGGTCTAGCTCTGCCATGTCGTGTGTGTTACTCACCGACGAGGACCACCAGCCCAGTCCCCCCGCTCTACCATGGTGTGTGTGTGTGTGTTACTCACCGACGAGGACCACCAGCCTGTGCTTGGCCCCGCTCTGCCTGCGGTGGGGAGTCACCTCCTCGTAGGTGGCCACGTCAGCCATGTCGTACTGCTCACTCTTCTTACACTCATACATGGACTTGTTGGTCTTCTTGTCTCGCCTGCTGAGGCGGAAACTCCGGCGAAAACCAGCTACAAATCAGAGAGCGAGAAGAGAGAGAGAGAGAAAGTTGAGTCACTGTAAGGGGTAAAGTTGACAGTGTATACAGTACGTACAAGTAAACTTGCATCTGCACAAAATGCCTGCCGATGCACATTTACAAGCGTTTCAATATCTATCAGGTCTGGCTTTATGTAGAGCAGCCCTTCATATGTAACATATTGAGAGAGATATCTGTGCAGTAGGTAGGAGTAGTGAACGCTAAGCCAAACGATTTCCCTGGGCCCTGTCAAATCTATTGCACTATATAGGGGATGGGTTGCTATTTGAGATGCACCTAGATCCAGGGAAAGCGTTTGGTCGGTGAGTAACAGCTCATACGGTTCATATGTAATGTCGTCTTAACACTGTTGTCTTCTAGAGACCATAAAAACATGACTGCCACGTTCCCATTCTCCTCCCAGCCTCAGTTTATGTCATCTAGCTACCTCTTATGTCATTTCTCTCTTTATGTTACAGGACGAGTCTCAAATGGCACCCTATTCCCAATGTAGTGCACTACCTTTGACCAGGGCCCATTATATAGAGAATAGGTTGCCATTTGGGATGCAACCATAGATGTGATTCATCTGAGCCTTTTGAACCGGAATGGTCCGTTTTAAGCACATTGACCTCTGACCTCCTGTAGAGGGGAACAGGAGGTAAAGAGAGAATCAAAAATGGCAGGTGGGAAGGATGAGTGAAGGCGACTGGCATTTTTTCATGTAATTCACTGCTGCTATGTGAATTTACTGGTAATTGCTTCATGCTTGTCCAGTTGACACAAGTACCAGTCAAGCGTTTCTCATTCTTCTCAGACTACTTTGGTACTGTAGGTGGTGTGTGTGCGTGTGTAAGGAAGTATGTGTGGTGGTGGCATTCCATGGACATGCAGCGCACGATAAACCAATCAAACATGACAACCGTCATAAATTGACCCAAACAAATGGTCTGGTTTGAATGCACTAAGGCAGTACCAAACAGAGAGAAACGTACCCCTAATTTGAAGAGCACAGTTTCATATTTATGACAGACAGTTAAACCAAAATCCGCAAACCGAGGACCGAGGACACTTTGCTAATATCCCGTTCCTGCACACGGCAGAAAGGTTCTCCCTCTCGGTTTCTTTTAAACAGTGATGAATGAACCCAGCGTTATGATGCAAGATGGCCAAGATTAAGGCAGCATTAAAATCATACACTGGAGAGAGAGAGAAGCCCTGATCCAATCCTTTAATACTTTCCACAACATGGAGAAACCGCGAGGCGAGCGGCAGGCGAGCGCTGTGCAGATGTGCCACGAGAAAGAGAGAGAGAGTATAGCTACGGTCGAGAGTTTGTTCTTTTCCAAACAGTCACTTAATAAGGGACAGGAGATGGAGAGACCTACGCTGTGTAAGAAATGAAACACGTCAAACATACGGCTTCAGCACAATAACCCATGTGTGTATGGCTAAGGTATTAAGGCATGTCACAATGTGTGTGTGTGTGTGTGAATTAATTTGTGTATGTTTCTGAGTGTGTATGTGTGTGTGTGTGTGTGTGTGAGAGAATGTGTTTGTGTATGTGTGTGTGTGTGTGTGTGTGTGTGTGAGAGAGAATGTGTGTGTGTGTGTGTGTGTGTGTGTGTGAGAGAGAATGTGTGTGTGAGAGTGTGAGAGAGAGAGAGAATGTATTTGTGTATGTTTCTGAGTGTGTGTGTGTGAGAGAATGTGTTTGTGTATGTGTATGAGTGTGTGTGTGTGTGCGAGAGAGAGAGAATGTGTCTGTGTGTGTGTGTGTGTGTGTGTGTGTGTGTGTGTGTGTGTGTGTGTGTGTGAGAGAGAGAGAAAGTGTTTGTGTGTGTGTCTGAGTGCGTGTGTGAACCCTAGCGTTGGGATATTGTGTTACAGCTAACGTTCTAGGCAGACTGTTCCACTGCGGGCAGGACAGCACGTTCTGGGTTAGCACGGTGTTGTCTGTGCCACTTCTCCTGCAGTGTATCCTTCTCATTCAACACCCCCACTGCTCTGACCGAACACCAGCCAGAAAGAACGAGCCGCCTGCTCGCCACAGTGGAAAGGACGCACTGAATAGAATACGCTGCTGCTAGCAACATTACTGTAACAGCAAGCCATGCACAATGTCATCATTATCAACGGTTAACATCATAGCAGTGCTATTATTAAGCCATTACAGGGTAGATAATATTAACTAAGGTTGTCCTGTTAGGCCCTGGTCAAAAGTAGTGCACTATATAGGAAATAGGGTCTTGGACATTCCAGGGCAGGTTCCGCCACCCCTCTGGATCGCTCTAATACTGTGGTCTGATTAGCGTGATACTGCAGCACGGGTTGTTCCATTCGATTAGGGGGCCTTTCGGGGCCCAGAAGCCGCCAGCATTTCATTGGCTCTGTCAGAGGGAATCTCTTTGTTTTCCTTCAGGGAGGCAGGTGCACGGCGTTTCATTAGGCTCAGCTGCAGCCAGTCAATACACAGCTCTGTTCCTGTTGTTGAAGGCCCTCCGTAATCCCGGGCCCTTCAAAATCACTTCAACCCTTCTAGACAGCTCCATCCAAATAACAGAAAATAACTAACCCACAACTCCTCTACTCGAGGATAAAGACAAATCAATCAAAGGAGCGAGACAAAACGCACGCACGGCGAGCATCATCATCTCCATGGAGACAGAATTAGGCGAGCCCAGAGAGAGGGCTGGAAAAGTATTCAACCCGAATGAAATAAATGAATGACTAAACCTTCCTGGTCTGGACCCGGACCAGCGTCTCGTTGTCATGTCTGTGTTACTGTTACAGTACAGAGGGGTTGTGTTACTGTTACAGTACAGAGAAGTTGTGTTACTGTTAGAGCAGGGAAGTGTGCCTGCGTGTGTGGCCGGTTTGTGTGTTACTGTTCAGCTCTGATTAACAGTGGGGTTTCCAATAGCTAGGGCCAATAGAAGGCATGGTGGTAAATCAGGAATGTTAGCTATGCATGGCAACAGTGGTCCTAATTATGATGGGGTCGAGCTGAAAAGACTGTGGTTTTAACTCATTGTTCAGCTGGCTCCTAACCCTTGACCCTGGATGTAATCGTACTCTCTTGTATCCCCCTACCGTGACAAAGAGCTCGGATATGGAGACATTTTCCTTGCTCAGGACACACACACACACGCACGTTTTAATGGCGTGCACTTGACCGTGACTGGATAATTGCCAGTCGCCCCTACTACTGTAAGACACACACAATAACGTGTAGACGAACTCAAAGCCTCCCATTCCAAGAGAACCTCCAACAGAAAAATAACAAGGGGCATATCGAGCCACAGAGTAAACAGTAGAAGACACGTGCTGCCACTACACACACAACTGCCTGGAAGTTGCCAGTGTGCTCCTGCAAGCCCGTTTTCCAGTGTGATAATATCTAACAGCCGTGGTGTAGGACATTCAGCACCCAGGCGCCTTCACAAACAGGGAATTCTAAACTGCTCACTGTGCTGATGCTAACATCCTGTGAAACGTTGCTGCGGTGTCTGTAAAAGAGACGGAGCAAAACTGTTGAAACAAAAAAAGAACACACACACACAGATTTATTCTGTAGAAAGTAAACGGAGACAACATGTGTAGGAGACCATTAAGACGCCAACACAAAATACATAAATTGCGGTCATTTTCTCCAAATCAGACGAGATGAGAGGAGTGAAGATAGGCAGGCAGAGAAACCACCTGCTGTATTGTGGAGCCGGCCTTTGTGTGTGTGTGTGTGTGTGTGTGTGTGTGTGTGTGTGTGTGTGTGTGTGTGTGTGTGTGTTGTATTATGGAGCCGGCCTTTGTGTGTGTGTGTGTTGAATTGTGGGATCCGGCCTAAGCCTGTTGCAGTCAATGTCTTGTGCAAATCCTGGGGTGGAATGGTAATAATGGTGTGTCTAATCACATACGACTGGAAGACCGGCGTTCAATCCCAGCATCCATCCTTCCCACTGTCTCTCCCACCTACCCATCTCCACTCTGATTTCCTAACTATTTAGATCAAGTGTACAAATCCCCCCCCCCCCCAAAAAAAAAGATGGCTCCCATCTGAGCCTGGAGTTTCTAACTGCAGTTGAAGAAGCGCTGACAGACACTGGCATATTCCAAATGGCACACTATTCCCTATTATAGTGCACTACTTTGTCCAGAAGCCTGTGGCCCTGGTCAAAGGTAGTGCACTACATAGGGAATAGGGTGCCATTTGGGATGCATGCAGTGCCATCCTGGCCCAGCAGAACAAGCCCTCAGTATGAAGACTAACAGAGATGACAACTGGTGAATTATCTCTCCATGGCAACTCTAGATTAAGAGAGTATTACCATTACACCCTAGCCCCACATGTGTGGTTTATGGCTGCCACACACACACACACACGGTGCGGTTTATCACTGCAACACTTAGTACTGGAAGTGGCCACAGAAATGTGGGAGGCATTACTGAGTACCTCCTTTCAGTCATTATGTGATGGTGCTCATTACAGCTCCTCGTCTGTTCAAGTCTGTGTCAGAGACACGCTCGACAGGCAGGCAGGGGGAGAGGAGGATGGCTCTACTGCATGTCCCAGTGTGTGTGAAGAAGGATCTCCAGTTTCCACACTCTCTGCAATATTCCCTCCTACCACAGAACAACAAGGACAAATACCAACTCTACCAAGTTCTCCACAAATACCCTGACTAATTCTTCCAGGTAACTCACTCAGCTACCCGCCTGTTCACTACAGCATGTTATTTATGTCCGTCCATTGTGAGTTGAGAGGTGGACCAAAGGACCGAAGAGAACCAAGGAGGATGGTTCCCGAGGAATGACACTCACTAAAAATAAGAGGAAAAATGTGGGCCAACACTGTAGCAGCGACGCGGGAAAAGTAAAACCTTTTCTCTGCACTCCCTTCTTCCACCAACAGCTGGGTTCAAATAGGCCTCTGGTCTCTCACGCTGTGTGGCGTGTCTTAGTCCCGCTATGCAGTGATGTGTGGGGGGGGGGGGGGAGGGGCTGTCCAGACAGATAGACAGACGTGTGGCCTTCAATGCCCCTCCATGTAAACCCATCTGTGAAAGGCATTATAGGAATCGTGGCTTCCGAACCAGGGACCAGGCCTGCCGCGTCACGGAAGTACCTGGCTCACAGGCTGACCACATGGACGGTCACTGTACTGACGAGGAAAAGCATATAGCTCTGTGGGGAACAAGGGATCTTTAACAGGTGGAGAGGGTTCTCCCGATGTGGCATGTGGTATCCGTATCTCACTGCTAGTCCTTCAAACCTCCTACCTCTAGCTCAGTGGAGGCTGCTGAGGGGAGGACGGCTCATAATAATGGCCGGAAAGGAGCTAATGGAATGGCATCAACATCTGGGAACCATGGGAACCATGTGTTTGACCCTATTCCACCAATTCCGCTCCAGCCATTACCACGAGCCCGTCCCTCCCCAATTAATGTGCCACCAACCTCCTGTGCTCTAGCTTTATGGGTAATGGCATTCCGTGTTGTGAGGGGACAGGCAGGCATCCTGGTTAAACCAGACTGAACACTGCATTTGAAGTGAATGGTAAAAAACATTGCTCTGAGGGGAACGAGGAATATTTAACTGGAGGAGAACGTTTCATACCGACCTACAGTATGTGGCATCTACTGTAACGGCTGTCCTTCAAACCTCATACCCTGTTGCTGAAGCCCTCCCTTACGGGTCACTGGGTTTCCTGTTGAGAAAGGAAAGGCAGGTAGCCATTGTTTTAAGCAGTATTCACTCTGGTCTAACCAGGATAGAAGGCTGTATGCAGAGAGGGAGAGAGAGTTAAACGTTATTTGATGATTAAAAAAGCCTTTTAGGCTGTCTGTGATGTTTGAAATATGTACTGAGAGCGTTTGAGTCCACCGTGGTGAACTCATTACAGTGTTATCTGGGGGGGAACAGAAACACACTCTGGGGCTAGTGTACTTTCCATGGGCTTACTACAGTATGCTTGCTCCAGCATGTGGAAAGTGGTACTCCAACCCAAGTGTTACAGGCTTATACAGTGGAATAGTGCTCAAGTCCCTTGGCTGAGCGACGTGGGTTTGTGTCGAGCGCTATTTGTTTTTCCCCTCCGTCTTATCCCAGAGCTCTTTAGGACTCAGGAATGTCTAGTCTGAACAGAAAACCATGCCTAATTTGTCGTCGCTTGAAAAAATGGATTGATTTGAAGAAAAGAAAAACACGAACGCACATCTCGATCTAGCTCTCGTCTTCCGCTGCACTTACGCAAAGCGGCCTGGGCTCTCTCTGGTGCTGTGTGTACTGGATGTGTCCGGGCTCTCTCTGGTGCTGTGTGTACTGGATGTGTCCGGGCTCTCTCTGGTGCTGTGTGTACTGGATGTGTCTGGGCTCTCTCTGGTGCTGTGTGTACTGGATGTGTCTGGGCTCTCTCTGGTGCTGTGTGTACTGTATGTGTCCGGGCTCTCTCTGGTGCTGTGTGTACTGTATGTGTCCGGGCTCTCTCTGGTGCTGTGTGTACTGGATGTGTCCGGGCTCTCTCTGGTGCTGTGTGTACTGGATGTGTCCGGGCTCTCTCTGGTGCTGTGTGTACTGGATGTGTCCGGGCTCTCTCTGGTGCTGTGTGTACTGGATGTGTCTGGGCTCTCTCTGGTGCTGTGTGTACTGGATGTGTCTGGGCTCTCTCTGGTGCTGTGTGTACTGGATGTGTCTGGGCTCTCTCTGGTGCTGTGTGTACTGTATGTGTCTGGGCTCTCTCTGGTGCTGTGTGTACTGTATGTGTCTGGGCTCTCTCTGGTGCTGTGTGACTGTATGTGTCTGGGCTCTCTCTGGTGCTGTGTGTACTGTATGTGTCTGGGCTCTCTCTGGTGCTGTGTGTACTGTATGTGTCTGGGCTCTCTCTGGTGCTGTGTGTACTGTATGTGTCTGGGCTCTCTCTGGTGCTGTGTGTACTGTATGTGTCTGGGCTCTCTCTGGTGCTGTGTGTACTGTATGTGTCTGGGCTCTCTCTGGTGCTGTGTGTACAGTATGTGTCTGTGCTTTCTCTGGTGCTGTGTGTACTGTACGTGTCCGGGCTCTCTCTGGTGCTGTGTGTACTGTACGTGTCCAGGCTCTCTCTGGTGCTGTGTGTACTGTACGTGTCCGGGCTCTCTCTGGTGCTGTGTGTACTGGATGTGTCTGGGCTCTCTCTGGTGCTGTGTGTACTGTATGTGTCCGGGCTCTCTCTGGTGCTGTGTGTACTGGATGTGTCCGGGCTCTCTCTGGTGCTGTGTGTACAGGATGTGTCCGGGCTCTCTCTCTGGTGCTGTGTGTACTGGATGTGTCCGGGCTCTCTCTGGTGCTGTGTGTACAGGATGTGTCCGGGCTCTCTCTGGTGCTGTGTGTACTGGATGTGTCTGGGCTCTCTCTGGTGCTGTGTGTACTGTATGTGTCTGGGCTCTCTCAGCACAGCTAGTGAGTTGGGAGCTGGGAGTGCCAAGAACACTTTCCTGTTTTCCTCATCAATCAGCCAGCCCACTCAGACAACAGGGATGCTAGACAACAAACCCAGTGCGAGGGGAGATGCCAAAGTCCACATCCCATCTGGCACCCCATCACTATATATGGTGCACTATTTTTGACCAGGGCCGATAGGGACTCTTTTACCTTTATAGTGATGGGGTCAAAAGTAGTGCACTACATAGGGAATAGAGTGCCATTTGGGACATAGACTCTCTTCTCTTACCGGTCAGAACCACAACCAAACCACTGAAATGTAACCCCTGGACATTATTAAGTAACGTCACCACTGTCTAGAGCACTGTTTCCTAACTCCAGTCCTCCCAACCATATGCAATGTTATTGTATCCCTGGACAAGCACACCTGATTCAGCCCTGGATGAATTAAACCAGGTATGTTTGTCCGGGGTTACAACACAAATGTGTGCTGTTGGGGGTACTGGAGGACTGGAACCACTGGTCTAGACCAATCACACCTGTCTGTCTGCGTGGCCTCTACCTGCTCAGCCAATCACACATGTATGTCTGCGTGGCCTCTACCTGCTCAGCCAATCACACCTGTCTGTCTGCATGGCCTCTACCTGCTCAGCCAAGATGTGGGCCCTGGTCAAACAGTGCACTAAATGGAGAATAAGGCGCCATTTGGAACGCACATTTGGTCTTATATTTTGGCTGCGGCTCATCCTCCAGTAGTGAACCTGCAGACAGATGAAATAAACTTGTTTTCTGGAAATTTAGAATTATTTGGGGGCTTACACACGTCTCCATTTTTCCATAACTCTGTTTTAATTGGATTCTGGGGGTTGACAGCTTTCCCAGCTTTCCCCTGTACTGTTTTGTCCTTTCCTCTCCTCTATCCCACCCTCTCTCATCCCTCTATCCAGATGTTTGCTGAGAGGCTTTTCTCTGTGCCTCGGGATCTCTGGGATTAGGGTAGATTACGACAGCAGCAGAAATGGGACTGTGCCTACTGCCTACGCTTCCAGGTCTCCATCCAGGTATTGTGTGTCTAATCCCAGGGAACTAAGCTACAATGTGTTGATGGATCTAAGGAGAGACACGGGCTATGTCCCAAAATAGGGAATAGGGTGCCAACATATATAGTGCACTACTTTTGACCAGAGCCTTATGGGCGCTGGTCAAAAGTAGTGCACTATATACAGAACAGGGTGCCATTTGGGACAAAACCCATGTCTTTTCTCTCTTTTCTTCTGCTCCTTTCTTTCTTCCATCCAGGAAAGGTAAGGAACGGGCCCAGAACGGCCACGGGTCTTAATGATCTCTTTAACGCACTTCTTCCAGACGGAGCGGTGGTCTCAAAGAGGTGTTTAGGGCGTGGCACGGGGCTTATGGGAAGGCATCTCAGGACACGGTCCTCCTCCTCCTACTTCATTAATAAGGGCATCGATGACATCGTCCCCACAGTGACCGTATGTACATATCCCAACCCAAAGTGATGTATTAAAGGCAACATCCGCACTGAGTTCAAGGAGCGAGACACTAATCCGGACACTTATAAGAAATCCCACTACGACGAGAAATCAAACAGTCAAAATGTCAGTACAAGACTAAGATTGAATTCTACTACGCCGGGCTCTGACGCTCGTCGGATGTGGCAAGGCTTGCACACGGATTACAAAAGAAAACCCAGCTTCGAGCTGCCCAGTGATGTCTACCAGACGAGCTTGATTCCTTCTATTCCTTCCTTATAGTTTCCGTCCTCCTCTGGGTACATTGACTTCAATACAAAACCTAGGAGGCTCGTGGTTCTCACTCCCTTCCATAGACTTACACAGTAATTATGACAACTTCCAGAGGACATCCTCCAACCCATCAGAGCTCTTGCAGCATGAACTGACATGTTGTCCACCCAATCAAAGGGTCAGAGAAGGAATCTAGTGAAAGTAGAAGTAGAAGCTACAGCTAGCTAGCACTGCAGTGCATAAAATGTGGTGAGTAGTTTACTCAGAGAGAAAGACAATAGTTGAACAGTTCTTAAATGAATTTATTCAACAATGAAAGAGTAGCAAGAGAGAGATTGTTGTATTTATTTTTCACTTAGCTTGTGAAAGCAGCTAGCTAGTTTAGCCTACTCAAACACATGGCTCAAACAGAGAGGATTGCTATGTTAGCTAGATGGCTATGGTTATCCAATACTGGAACTCTTCCAAGTCAAGGTAAGCTTTTGGTTGTATAAACGTATTTCCTTCTAAACTTCTTGCCGACTGTACTGATGGATTGTAGCGGGTTTACTAAAGCTTTAGCTCTAGTAGCTTTGTTGACTTTGACGTTACTATGGTGACAACAATGTAGGCTGTGTGCAGCGGTTAGCGGTTATGATATGAAGGTTTGTGTTGTGCACTGAAGTCCACGAGCGAAGGGAATAGGTGAGAGGAGGAGAGCGTGTAGATGTAAGAAGTAATTACACAATAATCAAAGGAATTATGCTGGTTGTATGTGGCTGATATGAAAGTGAACTGTGTTTGATCAGGGGTATATTCATTCTGCCGATTTTGTTGAAAACCCTTTCTTAAACGGATGCAAACCGAACGAAACAGGGATAAACGTAACTGAATTTGTCCAATAGAAACTCTTCTATGTAACTGTTGGACTAATGATTACACCCTAGATCAGCTAGATGCAGGCAAGATTGTACAAAGCGACATTGGACGTGTCAATGTCTGTTACTTAAATGTCTCTCGACCTGTGCATCTACGCTGTAAACGTTCATTCATAGGCTAGGTTGTAGCAACCTCATGATGGGCATAGGGAAAGATGTTGTATCATGTAGTAGCCTAAACCTATCCATGTTACATTGATCTGAGTGAATAGAATATGAATGACAGTCATCCAATATGCTGTAATAGAAATAAGAAAAATCGTCCCCCATCTTAAACGGCACCGAACGCCATTAATTACCTCGTACCCCTTCACATGGACTCGGTACTGGTACTCCCTGTATATAGACAAGTTATCTTTACTCATTGTGTATTTATTCCTAGTATTATTACTTTCTATTATTTCTCTTTTTTCTCTCAGCATTGTTGGAAAGGGCCCGGAAGTAAGCATTTCACTGTTAGTCTACACCTGTTGTTTACGAAGCATGTGACAAGTCCCAAAACGCACCCTATTCCCTATATAGTGTACTTCTTTTGACCAGAGCCCTATTCTACAGTCTCCTGGCTCTATACTATTGAGGCATCTCACAGGAATACAGCTTGCCCCAAGGACCATTCTTTGAAAATTGAGGACTCAGACGTTCCATCAGTGACCGACAAGAGGTACGGAGGGATTACAAACAGACCAAAGAAGAACAAGACAACCCACTTCTCTGCCCCCTCTTCCCCCAACTCAAGCTCCCAATTCAACCTCAATGGCATTGAAAAAGCATCTGTATTCTAGGATTTCTTAGCTATTAGGCCTGTCCAACTTTAAGTCATACAACAGCCTGAAATGTAATAAAATGTGCAACGACTGTTGAGAGACGCTTGTAGAGAATATATTATTATTTTAGGAGCCTTTTTTTCTCTTCAAAACATCTTTTGTTTCAAAAAATCGGTGCTTCAGTGTACTAGGACATAGGAAACAAGTTAAACTGCACTGGGACCAGCAATGGAGGTTGTTCAGGTCAGAGAGGAAGAGGAGCAGTTGAGGTCGCCGACCTCATAAGGGCACTGCGACAACACGGGCAAACAGAGCCTGCGCCCCAAATGGCACCGTGTTCCCTATATAGTGCACTACTTTTGACTAGACCCTATGGGTCACGGTCAAAAGTAGTGCACTATATAGGGAATATGTGGTCATTTGAAACACACTCAATGAAGTCAAAAATAGCCCAGTGTTTGAAAGGTCATCCTTATAGAATTCCCTGATTGAGCTTGGCAGACACAACTCAGTCTTTATTTCTAAACTCAATGTGCACTGGATCTCCTGTGAAATCAACTGGTCTAAATGGATTAGTGTGCTGTGGAGTGTCCAGAGTCTAGACCGCCTCATGACCTCAACACAGCCTCACATAGCCTGGTGTATACACTAGGTGGAGGGTGGGAGAGAGGTGTGTGTGTGTGGGGGGGGGAGTAGCAGCAATAGAGATAAGGGGTGCGGAGGAGAGAAAGGAAATTAGAGAGGCAGGGTTAGTCAGAGAGAGAGAGAGAGAGGAGGGGGAAAGAGGAAGAGTTCCTCAGAGAGAGCGAGAGAGTTCCTCAGAGAGAGAGAGCGAGAGAGTTCCTCAGAGAGAGAGAGCGAGAGAGTTCCTCAGAGAGAGAGAGCGAGAGAGTTCCTCAGAGAGAGAGAGCGAGAGAGTTCCTCAGAGAGAGAGAGTGAGAGAGTTCATCAGAGAGAGAGAGCGAGAGAGTTCCTCAGAGAGAGAGAGCGAGAGAGTTCCTCAGAGAGAGAGGGGAGAGAGAGGGGAGAGAGAGAGCGAGAGAGATACTCAGAGAGAGAGGGGAGAGAGAGGGGAGAGAGAGAGCGAGAGAGATACTCAGAGAGAGAGGGGAGAGCGCGAGAGAGATCCTCAGAGAGAGGGGAGAGAGAGAGAGATCCTCAGAGAGAGAGGGGAGAGAGAGAGAGAGATCCTCAGAGAGAGAGGGGAGAGAGAGAGAGATCCTCAGAGAGAGAGGGGAGAGAGAGAGAGATCCTGAGAGAGAGAGGGGAGAGAGAGAGAGAGATCCTCAGAGAGAGAGAGATCCTCAGAGAGAGGAGAGAGAGATCCTCAGAGAGAGGGGAGAGAGAGAGAGAGAGATCCTCAGAGAGAGAGCGAGAGAGTTCCTCAGAGAGAGAGAGCGAGAGAGTTCCTCAGAGAGAGAGAGCGAGAGAGTTCCTCAGAGAGAGAGAGCGAGAGAGTTCCTCAGAGAGAGAGGGGAGAGAGAGGGGAGAGAGAGAGCGAGAGAGATCCTCAGAGAGAGAGGGGAGAGAGAGAGCGAGAGAGATCCTCAGAGAGAGAGGGGAGAGAGAGAGATCCTCAGAGAGAGAGGGGAGAGAGAGAGAGATCCTCAGAGAGAGAGGGGAGAGAAAGAGAGATCCTCAGAGAGAGAGGGGAGAGAGAGATAGATCCTCAGAGAGAGAGGGGAGAGAGAGAGAGATCCTCAGAGAGAGAGGGGAGAGAGAGAGAGATCCTCAGAGAGAGGGGAGAGAGAGAGAGAGAGATCCTCAGAGAGAGAGCGAGATAGTTCCTCAGAGAGAGAGACCGAGAGAGTTCCTCAGAGAGAGAGAGCGAGAGAGTTCCTCAGAGAGAGAGAGCGAGAGAGTTCCTCAGAGAGAGGGGAGAGAGAGAGCGAGAGAGATCCTCAGAGAGAGAGGGGAGAGAGAGAGCGAGAGAGATCCTCAGAGAGAGAGGGGAGAGAGAGAGATCCTCAGAGAGAGAGGGGAGAGAGAGAGAGATCCTCAGAGAGAGAGGGGAGAGAAAGAGAGATCCTCAGAGAGAGAGGGGAGAGAGAGATAGATCCTCAGAGAGAGAGGGGAGAGAGAGAGAGATCATCAGAGAGAGAGGGGAGAGAGAGAGAGAGATCCTCAGAGAGAGAGGGGAGAGAGAGAGAGATCCTCAGAGAGAGAGGGGAGAGAGAGAGAGAGAGATCCTCAGAGAGAGATGGGAGAGAGAGAGAGATCCTCAGAGAGAGATGGGAGAGAGAGAGAGAGATCCTCAGAGAGAGAGGGGAGAGAGAGAGATCCTCAGAGAGATCCTCAGAGAGAGAAGAGATCCTCAGAGAGAGAAGAGATCCTCAGAGAGAGAAGAGATCCTCAGAGAGAGAGGGGAGAGAGAGAGAGATCCTCAGAGAGAGAAGAGGTTTGAGAGACTCAGCCAGGACACTCCGTGGTACTCTGATGGGATTATAACTTCTGATTTGTCAGGAAAGTGACAGGGGTAATAACAACACGATGAGGAAGAGTTTCTGTACGCAAAGAGAATTGGAACCAGTACCCAGAGGATGGTTCCAGAACAGAACAAGCCGTAATTGCTGCAGGACCACATCAACGAAAAGGAGAGAGAGAAAGAGAGACACACACACTGAGAGCGAGAGAAAGGGGAAAGAAAGAGAGAAGAGGAGGCTAGCAGGACCACATCAACAGGCCTGACGGGAAGAGAATTGAATGGACCTTGTCCCTTTATCACGAATGAATCCATATAACAGTGGTAGGAACAGCTACTGTATGGCAGGGGGCGAGTGACAGTGGCAGGAACAGCTACTGCATGGCAGGGGGCGAGGGACAGTGGCAGGAACAGCTACTATATGGCAGGGGGCGAGTGACAGTGGCAGGAACAGCTACTGCATGGCAGGGGGCGAGGGACAGTGGCAGGAACAGCTACTATATGGCAGGGGGCGAGGGACAGTGGCAGGAACAGCTACTGTATGGCAGAGGGCAAGGGACAGTGGCAGGAACAGCTACTGTATGGCAGGGGGCGAGGGACAGTGGCAGGAACAGATACTGTATGGCAGGGGGCGAGGGACAGTGGCAGGAACAGCTACTGAATGTCAGGGGGCGAGTGACAGTGGCAGGAACAGCTACTGTATGGCAGGGGGCGAGGGACAGTGGCAGGAACAGCTACTGTATGGCAGGGGGTGAGGGACAGTGGTAGGAAGAGCGAATGTATGACAAGGGCGAAGGACAGATCTATGAAAAGGACTGAAGGGGACATGTGATGTCTCACCTACGTGGTATCCGCTTAAATAGAAACCAGAGCCATAGAACCAACCGTCATCCTCTGGTGTCGGTGACGAGAGAGGAGGAGAGAGAACAGCATGGTAGCCAGAAGAGAAGAACAGGAGTTAGACATCAGGCATCACAGATCCCAAAAAGAACCAGCAGGCCCACCCATCTACACAGACTGCCTGAACCCAGGTGACAGCACAGCCAGGTACCACAGAGGGAAGGGAGACAGACACAAACACAGGTAGCCCCAACACTCACCACGAGACTACACTTCACCTTTCCCGCTGATCAAGATAGATTTTCAGGAATACATTTTTACCTCACATATTCAAGACATCATGGACGGCCCATAGAACAATGTACATGATCTAGCCTGGTTCTGCGGCTAGCGATGCCATGGCACTACTACAGCATCATACATAGCATAAAGCTACAGTATGTTGTTACAAGCACCTACAGTATGGATGCATCCCAAATGGCACCCTATTCCCGATATAGTAAACTACTTTTAAGGTGAGCCCTACGGGGTGCCATTTGGGACACAGCCTATGCTATGCGTGTGAAGGGAGGGATAAGCCTCTATCCCTCGCTCGGTAAAATAATGTCTGTTTCAATGAAAGTGATAAGTTAGTGAGTGAAAGAGGAAGATTCGGCACAGAAAAGGCCAATAACCTTAAGCTCCTTTCCCAGGGAGCAGGAGTATTTAACAGAGACATTGACAGAGACACCCGATGTTCCTCTTTAAAACCGTTTCGGTAGACATGAGAAGACAGGCGAACACAAACAGTAGAATATGGGGAGCGGGAGATGAGATGAGGGTAGAGGAGGTGAGCTATCCTCATCCCTGACATGCTAAGACACATTCTGCATCCCAAATGGCATCCTATTCCCTATGTAGCGCACTACTTTTACTGGGGCCCATAATGCACTACATAGAGAACAGGGTGCCCATTTGGGATGCTGATACAGATACACAGCGATGTAATGTTAAAAGGCTGATCAGCGAATGTCAGGACTCATTTTTGGGGTGCTGGCTGGGTTGCCAACCAATGAGCTGCTATGTTGCTGGGTCCCCAGCCAGTGAGCTGCTATGTTGCTATGAGTCAGTCTAATAGGTGAGCAGCAGTTAGTCTGACAAGCACTATGTACCTTCTATTTCCTCAGCTTCAAGGGGGGCTGCGAAAGCAAGATATAAGAGAGAGAGAGGTGAACGTTAGAGAGAGAGAGGTGAACGTTGGAGAGAGAGGTGAACGTTGGAGAGAGAGGTGAACGTTGGAGAGAGAGGTGAACGTTGGAGAGAGAGGTGAACGTTGGAGAGAGAGGTGAACGTTGGAGAGAGAGGTGAACATTGGAGAGAGAGGAACGTTAGAGAGAGAGGTGAAAGCAAAAGGGATGAGAGAAGAGTAAAAGAGACGAGACACCTACCAAACTCAACTGCCGTATCGTCTTAGAAAAGCAAAGAAACAAAGGAAACAACATGGTTAAAATGGTTAAAATGTTTCATTAATAAAATAAACTGTGCATGTTGTCTGTTATTCATGGTGAGGTCACCACAGGAAGAACACATTGATGTGCATCCCAAATGGCACCCTACCCCTAGTGCACTACTTTTGACCTTTTTTACTTGATAGGCATTGAGGCAAAGTATCTAGAGAGTTCAGACACACTCATCACCACATAGTCCCTATATAGTCCACTATTATAGTGCCATTTGGGACGCACACAGAGTGTTTATCTCTAGTGATACAGACACTGTCCTGATGTGTAGCAGTATCACTAAACCCATCAACATGCCAAGCAGATGCAGGCCCATGCTACCCCACACAGCTGTCTGGTCAGGCCACAGCCCAGCAGTGACGAAGAGAAGAGTGATCTGTCCCAAATGGAACCCTATTACGTATCGTGCACTACTTTTGACCAGAGCAGATGGGGCACTATAAGAAGAGTGGAGGTCAACACACATCCCAGACCCATTTGGAGCCACTTAAAAAGCTTCCTTCCTGTCATGTGGTCCCAATCCCAGCAAAAAGGGTTACATTCAAAACATACAGGACTGCACCAATGAGATCCTCGAGCTTACCTTACAGCGGACCGCTTCTCCCAGAGCGCACTGGGAGATGTTGCATCACGCTACAAGGTAAATCGCTAGCCATAACAATAGTCAGGAATGATCACGGGAAATATGATTTATTCTTTCTCAAACCAGCGGTTAGGAGGTTAGGATACATGCTAAAAGCGTCTGGTGGTGACAGGTTGTTTTTAAGTGGGAGACTGGGAGAGGGTAATGTGAATTTGAAAGCCTTTATCTGACAACTTGTTTCACATGTTAGTGTGTGGTCACAGCAATGCTGCCTCCTCCCACTGTAGTGTGACATCTGAAGTAACAGCAGCTTATGAAGAGACTAAAAGAGAGAGATCAGAGAACAGTGGCTGAGAAAGAGGAGGAGGGAAGGAGGGAGAGAGGAAGAGTGTGTGTAAACGAGAGACAAGAAAGGGTGAAAGGGGGAGGAAAAAAAGAGGGAGAGGATATGTGAGGGAAGTAGAGAATGTGCTTGACAGTGATATCTATTGACCTTCAAATATAACTGAAGTCATTACACTGGTACTCTGCTTTCATCTCGAGGCTATCTGCACCCGATGGGGAAAGTTAGAGCAATAGTTTAGTATCAACTATTTCTTCCTCTGCATTCCTGGCCTGATGGAAAACCATGCGATAACAGCACGCAGGATGAAGAATCCACAGGGAAAATCAGCAGGAGAGAGCTAAAAGTATGGTAACGACTAGTGAGACAGCGCTAGCCGGCCAAATTCTTAAAAGTTTTCGTTCATAAGAGACTTTGACATTTTGGTTCTCCAGACCTACATTTTGAGAGCAGTAGTGTGTCTACTCTAGAGAGACGAGAGAGTGAGTAAGTAGTGCTGGTATTGTCGTTACGCGCCGGGGCCTGCAGTGACAGTGGAGCCTATCATTTACTAGGGAGTCGAGCCATCATGGCCGCCCACGCTGCCTGTGGTTTCAGCTCTTACAGTGTAGGCAGATTGTCACTGGACACCTCACGGCTCTCTACGGAGACACACCGAGCCGTCATGGCCGCCGACCCTGCCTGTGGCTGCAGCTCTTACAGTGCAGTCAGACTGCAACTGGATGCCTCATGGCTCCCCACGAAGCCAGAGCGAAACACAGAGAGAGAGGATTGGTATCACGTCACAGAGCTCAACCAAGGAAACCTCACCAGAAAGGTGACAGAGGGGTGAGATGGAGGGGGGAAAGAGGGATAGATTGAGGGATAAATAAAAAGGGGGAGAGGGGACATTGCTTCACATCTAGCCTCTCTGGTGTCCCTGGGCTTGGATCTTGTGTCTGAGGGGGTCGACAGAGATGGTCGCCTCGCTTCGAGTTCTTAGGAAACTATGCAGTATTTCGTTTTTTTATGTATTATTTTTTACATTGTACCCCAGGAAATCTTAAGTCTTATTACATACAGCCGGGAGGAACTACTGGATATAAGAGCAACGTCAACTCACCAACAGTACGACCAGGAATACGACTTTCCCGAAGCGGCTCCTCTGTTTCGACCACCACCCAGGACAATGGATCTAATCCTAGAAGCCGACCCAAAACAACAGGGCCGCAGAAGGAGCAGACGAAGCGGCCACCTGGTCAGGCTCCGTAGACGTGCACATCGCCCACCGCTCCTATACTACTAGCCAATGCCCAGTCTCTTGACAACAAGGTAGACAAAATTCGAGCAAAGGTTGCC
Source organism: Salvelinus alpinus (assembly GCF_045679555.1). NCBI lineage: Eukaryota > Metazoa > Chordata > Actinopteri > Salmoniformes > Salmonidae > Salvelinus > Salvelinus alpinus. The sequence continues at coordinate 77,610,326 of NC_092093.1, forward strand.
TTCCAGAGAGACATCAGAGATTGTAACATTGTCACGGAAACATGGCTCTCTCGGGATATGCTGATATCGGTCCAGCCACCGGGCTTCTCCATGCATCGCGCTGACAGAGATAAACACCTCTCTGAGAAGAGGAAGGGCGGGGGTGTATGCTTCATGATTAACGACTCATGGTGTAATCATAACAACATACAGGAAGTCAAGTCCTTCTGCTCACCCAACCTAGAATTCCTTACAATCAAATGCCGGCCATTTTACCTACCAAGAGAATTCTTGTCAGTTATAGTCACAGCTGTGTACATTCCCCCTCAAGCAGACACCAAGACGGGCATCAAGGAACTTCACTGGACTACATGCAAACTGGAAACCATATATCCTGAGGCTGCATTTATTGTAACTGGGGATTTTAACAAAGCAAATTTGAGAACAAGGTTACCTAAATTCTACCAGCATATTGATTGCGTTACGCGTATGGGCAACACCCTCGACCACTGCTACTCTATCTTCCACGATGCATACGAAGCCCTCTCCCGCCCTCCCTTCGGCAAATCCGACCACGATGCCATCTTGCTCCTACCGTCTTATAGGCAGAAACTCAAAGAGGATGTACCAGTGACGAGAACCATTCAACGCTGGTCCGACCAATCGAAAGCCACGCTTCAAGATTGTTTTGATCACGCGGACTGGAATATGTTCTGGTCAGCATCAGAGAACAACATTGACCTAAACGCTGACTCAGTGAGTGCGTTTATAAAGAAGTGTATTGGAGATGTTGTACCCACTGTGACTATTAAAACCTACCGTAACCAGAAACCGTGGATGGATGGCGGCATTCGCGTAAAATCGCATTTAACTATAGAGGTCTGGGAATATGTCTGAATACAAACATTGTAGTTATTCCCTCTGCAAGGCAATCAAACAAGCGAAATGCCAGTACAGGGACAAGGTGGAGTCGCAATTCAACGGCTCAGATACAAGACATATGTGGCAGGGTCTACAGGAAATCACAGACTAAAAAAAGAAAACCAGCAACGTCACAGACACCGACGTCTTGCTTCCAGACAAACTAAACACTTTCTTTGCCCGCTTTGAGGATAATACAGTGCCACCGACGCTGCCCGCTAACAAGGACTGCCCCCCCCTCCCTTCTCCGTGGCTGACGTGAGTAAAACATTTAAACACGTTAAACCTCGCAAGACTGCTGGCCCAGAAGGCATCCACAGCCGCGTCCTCAGAGCATGCGCAGACCAGCTGGCTGGTGTGCTTACGGACATATTCAATCACTCCCTATCCCAGTCTGTTGTCCCCACATGCTTCAAGATGGCCACCATTGTTCCTGTACCCTAGAAAGCAAAGACAACTGAACTAAATGACTACCGCCCCGTAGCACTCACTTCTGTCATCATGAAGTGCTTTGAGAGACTAGTCAAGGACCATATCACCTCCACCCTACCTGACACCATAGACCCACTTCAATTTGCATAACTCCCCAACAGGTCCATAGACGACGCAATCGCCATCACACTGCCCTATCCCATCTGGTGAAAAGGAATGCCTATGTAAGAATGCTGTTCATTGACTACAGCACAGCATTCAACACCATAGTACCCTCCAAGCTCATCATCAAGCGGGAGGCCCTGGGTCTCAACCCGTCCTGTGTAATTGGGTCCCGGACTTTCTGACGGGCCACCCCTAGGTGGTGAAGGTAGGAAACAACATCTCCACTTCGCTGACCCTTAACACTGGGGCCCCACAAGGGTGCGTGCTCATCCCCCTGGTATACTCCCTGTTCACCCACGACTACGTGGCCATGCACGCCTCCAACTCAATTAAGTTTTCAGACGACACAGTAGTGGGCTTGATTACCAACAACGACGAGACAGCCTACAGGGAGGAAGTGAGGGCACTCGGAGTGTGGTATCAGGAAAACAACCTCTCACTCAACGTCCACAAAACAAAGGAGATGATTGTGGACTTCAGGAAACAGCAGAGGGAGCACCCCCCCCCCCCCCCCCCCCCATCCACATCAACGGGACAGTAGTGGAGAAGGTGGAAAGTTTTAAGTTCCTTGGCGTACACATCACAGAGAAACTGAAATGGTCCACCCACAAAAACCGTGTGGTGAAGAAGGCTCAACAGCGCCTCTTCAACCTCAGGAGGCTAAATAAATTTGCCTCGTCATCCAAAACCCTGACAAACTTTTACAGATACACAATCGAGAGCATCCTGTCGGACTGTATCCCAGCCTGGTACAGCAACTGCACCGCCCTCAACCGCAAGGCTCTCCAGAGGGTGGTGCGGTCTGCACAACACATCACCGGGGACAAACCACCTGCCCTCCATGACACCTACATTACCCGATGTCACAGGAAGGCCAAAAAGATCATCAAGCACAACAACCACCCGAGCCACTGACTGTTCACCCCGCTATCATCCAGAAGGCGAGGTCAGTACAGGTGCATCAAAGCTGGGACCGAGAGACTGAAAAACAGCTTCTATCTCAAGGCCATCAGACTGTTAAACAGCCATCACTAATTCAGAGAGGTTGCTGCCTACCCAATCACTGGCCACTTTAATAAATGGATCACTAGTCACTTTATACAATGCCACTAAATAATGCCACTTTAATAATGTTTACATATCTTACATTACTCATATCACATTTATATACTGTATTTTATACCATCAATTGCACGTTGCCTATGCCGCTCGGCCATCCATATATTTATATGTACATATTCTCATTCACCCCTTTAGATTTGTGTGTATGAGGTAGTTGTTGGGGAATTGTTAGATTACGTGTTAGATATTACTGCACGGTCGGAACTAGAAGCACAAGCACTTCGCTACACTCGCATTTACATCTGCTAACCATGTGTATGTGACAAATAAAAATGTATTTGATTAGAAAGGGGGGGACTCTGACAGGGGAAGGCCTGGGTTGGTAGATGCTATGGTACTGCAGGAGCTGTGTGCTCCAAGAGACACAGACATATGGAGATGGTTTTAATCATTATCATCACCAGCCACTGACTGCACTGTGCTGCATGGTGCTGTAACACAAAACCTGCTTGACCAGGGAACTGGGCCAGGGACATCAGCTCGGTACTGTCCTATACTGCAGAAGTCTTCTCTCCCTTCTCTGGTCAGTCATCCTCATGCAGTAAACGCTTTACCTGGCCACTCACTCAGTCAATCTTCCTCTCTCTCAATCTCTGTCTGTCTCTACATCACCCTCTCCACCTTTGTCCCTCCCCGGCTCTCCCTCTCTCCCCGTCCGTCTACCCCTCTCCCTCCGTCCGTCTACCCCACTTGCCATCTCCCTCCTGGCAGCGAGGCCCATCTCTCAGCTATCTCCTTACCAGTAAAGAACCTGTGGAATGACCTCCAGTCAACACCCTCTGAATGGTGAAGAGTTATTGGCTGATGTCACTCTGCTGCCTGGTGGGCCAACACACAGGCTACATCCACAATTGTACCCTACTCCCTATATAGTGCACTACGTTTGACCAGGGCCCATAGGGAAAAGGGTGCAATTTGGGATGCAACCACAGATGGAGATGGTCTTCCCTCCTCCTTCCCTTGAACAAACTCAACGTTTTTATAGCCAGGATGAGACCGGACCGGGTGGAATTTTCCAGATGACATGAAATTAGATCGTTTTCATACGTCGGGACGACGGAGATTGGAACGACGGCGGTTAGACAGATTGTTTACAGTCAGGCTGTAACTGCCGGTAACGAAGCTGGTCCGCATTAGGGCCTCTGTAATCTGTATATGATTGAGTTTTACATTGGATTTTCATATAAACATATATCTGGAAATGTATACGCAGAGATTAATAACTAACACACCATAACACTGCTGTGTTATAAGTTGTTCTGATGTTGAAGGATAATATTTCAGAGGGAAAATAATACATTCAAAATACATCGTCAAGGGTGGTCTCTAATAGAGATTATGGAGTCTTAACCTCCACGGCTGAAATGAAAATGGATTCAACTTTATTTGTCCTGCTTTGTCTGTGAGCATTTCAGTTGAGACTTGAAATAGTTGTATAAATTGAGGGAAGGCCAGGTCCAGAAGCACTTAGAAGAATCTGGGGCACTATTTAAGAGTGGTTCAATCTTTCAGCAGTTGGAGAGGGAGAGCGTGTGTTGGGTGAGACAACAGTAACCTGTGGAGGGAGAGAGAGAGACAAAGTAGGCCTCAAGATGAGCTATAAGTACAACCACATGTTTGGCAGCTAGGCTAGCGCTCCTAACTACTGTACAATCAGACAGTGGAGTGATCGCATGTCAAACGTACGGAGAGACGTGCTATAATAACGTACGGAGAGACGTGCTATAATAACGTACGGAGAGACGTGCTATAATAACGTACGGAGAGACGTGCTATAATAACGTACGGAGAGACGTGCTATAATAACGTACGGAGAGACGTGCTATAATAACGTACGGAGAGACGTGCTATAATAACGTACGAAGAGACGTGCTATAATAACGTACGGAGAGACGTGCTATAACAACGTACGGAGAGACGTGCTATAACAACGTACGGAGAGACGTGCTATAACAACGTACGGAGAGACGTGCTATAATAACGTACGGAGACGTGCTATAATAACGTACGGAGAGACGTGCTATAATAACGTACGGAGAGACGTGCTATAACAACGTACGGAGACGTGCTATAATAACGTACGGAGAGACGTGCTATAACAACGTACGGAGAGACGTGCTATAACAACGTACGGAGAGACGTGGTATAACAACGTACGGAGAGACGTGCTATAATAACGTACGGAGAGACGTGCTATAATAACGTACGGAGACGTGCTATAATAACGTACGGAGAGACGTGCTATAATAACGTACGGAGAGGCGTGCTATAATAACGTACGGAGAGGCGTGCTATAATAACGTACGGAGAGGCGTGCTATAATAACGTACGGAGAAGCGTGCTATAATAACGTACGGAGAGGCGTGCTATAATAACGTACGGAGACGTGCTATAATAACGTACGGAGAGACGTGTTATAATAACGTATGGAGAGACGTGCTATTGTTCCTACGTGTTATAATAACGTATGGAGAGACGTGCTATAATAACGTATGGCGAGATGTGCTATAATAACGTACGGAGAGACGTGTTATAATAACGTACGGAGAGACGTGCTATAATAACGTATGGAGAGACGTGCTATAATAACGTATGGAGAGACGTGCTATAATAACGTACGGAGAGACGTGCTATAATAACGTACGGAGAGACGTGTTATAATAACGTACGGAGAGACGTGTTATAATAACGTACGGAGAGACGTGGTAAAATAACGTACGGAGAGACGTGCTATAATAACGTACGGTGAGACGTGCTATAATAACGTACGGAGAGACGTGTTATAATAACGTACGGAGAGACGTGCTATAATAACGTATGGCGAGATGTGCTATAATAATGTATGGAGAGACGTGCTATAATAACGTATGGAGAGACGTGCTATTGTTCCTACGTGTTATAATAACGTATGGAGAGACGTGCTATAATAACGTACGGAGAGACGTGCTATAATAACGTACGGAGAGACGTGCTATAATAACGTACGGAGAGACGTGTTATAATAACGTACGGTGAGACGTGCTATAATAACGTACGGAGACGTGCTATAATAACGTACGGAGAGACGTGTTATAATAACGTACGGAGAGACGTGTTATAATAACGTACGGTGAGACGTGGTATAATAACGTATGGAGAGACGTGTTATAATAACGTACGGAGAGACGTGTTATAATAACGTACGGAGAGACGTGCTATAATAACGTACGGAGAGACGTGTTATAATAACGTACGGAGAGACGTGTTATAATAACGTACGGAGAGACGTGTTATAGTAACGTACGGTGAGACGTGCTATAATAACGTACGGAGAGACGTGTTATAGTAACGTACGGAGAGACGTGTTATAGTAACGTACGGAGAGACGTGTTATAGTAACGTACGGTGAGACGTGCTATAATAACGTACGGTGAGACGTGTTATAATAACGTACGGAGAGACGTGTTATAGTAACGTACGGAGAGACGTGTTATAGTAACGTACGGAGAGACGTGTTATAGTAACGTACGGAGAGACGTGTTATAGTAACGTACGGTGAGACGTGCTATAATAACGTACGGTGAGACGTGTTATAATAACGTACGGAGAGACGTGTTATAGTAACGTACGGAGAGACGTGTTATAATAACGTACGGAGAGACGTGCTATAATAACGTATGGAGAGATGTGCTATAATAACGTACGGAGAGACGTGTTATAATAACGTACGGAGAGACGTGCTATAATAACGTACGGTGAGACGTGCTATAATAACGTACGGAGAGACGTGGTATAATAACGTACGGAGAGACGTGCTATAATAACGTATGGAGAGACGTGCTATAATAACGTATGGCGAGATGTGCTATAATAATGTATGGAGAGACGTGCTATAATAACGTACGGAGAGACGTGCTATAATAACGTATGGAGAGACGTGCTAGCTCAGGAAGCTGTCAGGGCTCTTTCAAAGAGGAGGGGTAGAGATGAGGATGGGTGGGTGGAAGAGAGAATAGGAGGAGAGGATAAGTAGAGGAGAGCAGACTGGATGAGAGCCAGAGGGACATGATGCAAGGTTTGGGCAAGGATGGAGGGAGGAGAGAGAGGGAGGGAGGGGTATCAAAACCAGCCTAGACTGTGTCACCCACCTTGAGATTCAGGGAAATTACTTTAACCTGGCCCTGCTTAAAGGCCTACAGCCTTTTATTACTAAATGTTAAGGCATTAAACTACATTATTCCAGTATAGGGTGCATCTTGGAAGGAGAAGGAGACTATTTATAAGGCGTAAATGTTCTGCGTAAACGGACACGGTTAAGTGACGCTAGACCGGCCGGTTCAGTCCAAGATCAATATTGTTCCTATGGAGCTAGCTCCTGGGCTGGAAACACTGAGGCCCCCAGACCCCGACACACACATGCACTGACGCATGCACACACACGCACAGACGGATGCCAGACGCACCCTCTGTAACAGCACCTCCCTCTGTAACAGCACCTCCCTCTGTAACAGCACCTCCCTCTGTAACAGCACCTCCCTCTGTAACAGCACCTCCCTCTGTAACAGCACCTCCCTCTGTAACAGCACCTCCCTCTGTAACAGCACCTCCCTCTGTAACAGCACCTCCCTCTGTAACAGCACCTCCCTCTGTAACAGCACCTCCCTCTGTAACAGCACCTCCCTCTGTAACAGCACCTCCCTCTGTAACAGCACCTCCCTCTGTAACAGCACCTCCCTCTGTAACAGCACCTCCCTCTGTAACAGCACCTCCCTCTGTAACAGCAGTCTCTTTGGTATCTTTCAATTAGATAATGCTTTATAACTATGAGGTTGCAGACAAACAGGCCTGTCTGAACAAGAGCCTGGTTTAAACGAAAGAAACTCACTCTCCCTCCGTCCGTTCTCTCCTCCTCCTGACCTGACAGTCCACAGGGTCACACACAGACGGTCCTTTTCTGCTCCCCTTTCTCTCTGGCTCCTCGTCTCTTCACTCCCACTACCATGTTCTGTCTCTCTCTTCCTAGCTTTCTGTCTCAGAGCGAATTGGTATGTATGGGTTCTTTACCCTGTGTACAGTGTTAGGTAGGTAGCCTAGCATTGGGGCAGTAACCGAAATGTTGCTGGATCGAATTCCCGTGGGTTAACTGAACAAGGCAGTTAACCCACAGATCCCCGGTAGGCCGTCATTGTAAATAAGTATTTGTCCTTACCTGACTTGCCTAGTTAAATAAAGATAAATAGAAATGTGAGTGTACAGAACAGAGAGAAGGCTATTATCATCCCCTGGTCACACATCAAACCCTAGCAATGTACCACATGGCACCCTATTCCCTATAAAGTGCACTACTTTTGACCAGGGCCCACAGAGCATAGGGTGACATTTGGGACACCACCTGAGACTGTGGTCTGGGACTTCCTACTCAACACAGGTATATTCTATTCATCAAACTGTATGGGCCGCCCAGTATTTACCATACACACAGGCATTACATACGACTGCTGCTGCTACTACCGCTGCTACTACTACTACTACCACTGCTGCTACTACCGCTACTACTGCTACTACTGCTGCTACCACTGCTACTGCTACTACTACTACTGCTGCTACTACCACTCCTACTACTGCTACTACTACTGCTGCAACTACAACTACTGCTGCTGCAACTATAACTACTTCCGCTGCTATTCATATTACTGCTACTACTGCTACTACTGCTACTCATATTACTGCTACTACTATTGCTCCTGGTACTACTACCACAACTACTGCTACTACCACTACTGCCATTGCTACTCCTACTACTGCCACTACCGCAACTACTGCCGCTGCTACTGTTACTCCCACTACTACTGCTGCTACTACGCTACTGCTACTACCGCTGCTGCTACTACTACTACTGCGACTACTACTACTACTACCGCTACTACTACTACTACTACTACTACTACTGCTACTACCACCACAAAACTACTGCCACTACTACTACTGCCGCTGCTACTGCTGCTACTACTACTGCTGCTGCAATTACTGCTGCTACTACTACAACAACTACTGCTGCAACTACTGCCGCTACTGCCACTATTGCTGCTAAAATTACTGCCGCTATTGCTGCTACAATTACTGCCACTACTACTACTGCCACTACTACTACTACTTCTGCCACTGCCGCTGCTACTACTACTGCTGCCACCACCACCACCGCTACCACCACTGCTACTGCTACTGCTGCTACTACTACCACCACCACCACCGCTACTACTGCTACCACCACTGCTACTACTACTTCCACTACTGCCACTACTACTAATGCTGCTACCGCTACTACTGCCGCTACTACTACTGCTGCTGCTACTACTACTGCCACTACAACTACTACTACCACTGCCGCAACTACTGCTACTACAAATACTGCTGCTGCTACTCATATTTCTGCTACTACTGCTACTGTCGCTACTACTACTGCTCCTGCTACTACTACTGCCGCAACTACTGCTACTACAACTACTGCCGCTGCTTCTCATATTACTCCTACTACTGCTACTGTCGCTACTACTACTGCTCCTGCTACTACTACTGCTGCCACTCCCACTACTGCTGCTACCACGCTACTGCTACTACGCTACTGCTACAACTACTGCAACTGCTACTACTACTACAACTACTGCCACTGCTACTACTACAACTACTGCCACTGCTACAACTACTGCCACTGCTACTACTACTACCGCTGCTGCTACTACTACAACTAATACTGCTACTACTACTACCGCTACTACTACTGCAATTACTGCCGCAACTACTGCTGCTGCTGCTTCTGCAATTACTGCTGCTACTACTTCTGCAATTACTGCTGCTACTACTAATATTGCCACTACCACTACTGCTGCTACTTCCACTACTGCCACTACTACTATTGCTGCTACTACTACTACCGCTACTACTGCTGCCGCTACTACTACTACTGCTGCTACTACAACTACTACTACTAAAACTACCACAACTACTGCTTCTACTACTACTACAACTACTGCCACTCCTACTACTGCTACTACTACTGCTACAACTACTGCTACTACTGCCACTCATATTACTGCTACTACTGCAACTACAACTACTTCCGCTGCTACTCATATTACTGCTACTACTGCTACTACTCATATTACTGCTACTACTGCTACTCATATTACTGCTACTACTACTGCTCCTGCTACTACTACCACAACTACTGCTACTACCACTATAACTACTGCCACTCCTACTACTACTACTGCCGTTGCTACTCCTACTACCGCCACTACTACTACTACCACAACTACTGCCGCTGCTACTCCCACTACTACTACGCTACTGCGGCTGCTGCTACTACTACTACAACTAATACTGCTACTACTACTACCGCTACTACTACTACCACCACAACTACTGCCACTACTACTACTGCTGCTGCAATTACTGCTGCTACTACTACAACAACTACTGCTGCAACTACTGCTGCAACTATTACTACTGCTGCCGCCGTTGCTACTGCTACTACTACTGCTGCAATTACTGCCGCTACTACTGCTACTTCCTCACCCGCTACTGCTGCAATTACTGCCGCTACTACTACTACTGTCGCTATTGCTGCTAAAATTACTCCCGCTATTGCTGCTACAATTACTGCCGCTACTACTACTACTGCTGCAATTACTGCCACTACTACTACCGCTGCTACTACTACTGCTACTACTAATACTGCTACTGCAAATGGCGCAATTACTGCCGCTACTACTACTGCCACTACTACTTCTGCCACTGCTACTACTACTGCCGCTACTACTACTGCTGATACAACTACTACTACTACTACTGCCGCTACTACGACTGCCATTGCTACTCCTGCCACTGCTACTATTACTACCGTTTCTACTACTACCGTTTCTACTACTACTACTGCCGCTACTACTACTACTACTACTGCTACTGCCACTGCAACTGCCACTACTACTACTACTTCTGCCACTGCTGCTACTACTTCCGCTGCTACTACTACTGCCGCTATTACTACTGCCGCTACTACTACTGCCACTTCTGCCACTACTACTACTGCTGCTACTACTTCTGCCACTGCTACTACTACTGCCGCTACTACTACTACTGCTACTACTCTTACTGCTGCTGCATTTACTGCCGCTACTGCTGCTACTACTACTGCTGATACAACTACTACTGCCGCTATTGCTGCTAAAATTACTCCCGCTATTGCTGCTACAATTACTGCCGCTACTACTACTACTGCTACTGCTGCAATTACTGCCACTACTACTACCACTGCTACTACTACTGCTACTACCAATACTGCTACTGCAACTGTCGCAATTACTGCCGCTACTACTACTACTGATACTACTCTTACTACTGCTGCATTTACTGCCGCTACTACTACTGCTGATACAACTACTACTGCCGCTACTGCTACTACTACTACGACTGCCATTGCTACTCCTGCCACTGCTACTATTACTACCGTTTCTACTACTACCGTTTCTACTACTACTACTGCCGCTACTACTACTACTACTGCTACTGCCACTGCAACTGCCACTACTACTACTACTTCTGCCACTGCTGCTACTACTTCCGCTGCTACTACTACTGCCGCTGCTACTACTACTACTACTACTGCCGCTATTACTACTGCCGCTACTACTACTGCCACTTCTGCCACTACTACTACTACTGCTGCTACTACTTCTGCCACTGCTACTACTACTGCCGCTACTACTACTACTGCTACTACTCTTACTGCTGCTGCATTTACTGCCGCTACTGCTGCTACTACTACTGCTGATACAACTACTACTGCCGCTATTGCTGCTAAAATTACTCCCGCTATTGCTGCTACAATTACTGCCGCTACTACTACTACTGCTACTGCTGCAATTACTGCCACTACTACTACCGCTGCTACTACTACTGCTACTACCAATACTGCTACTGCAACTGTCGCAATTACTGCCGCTACTACTACTACTGATACTACTCTTACTACTGCTGCATTTACTGCCGCTACTACTACTGCTGATACAACTACTACTGCCGCTACTGCTACTACTACTACGACTGCCATTGCTACTCCTGCCACTGCTACTATTACTACTACTACCGTTTCTACTACTACTACTACCGTTTCCACTACTACTACTGCCACTGCAACTGCCACTACTACTACTGCCACTGCAACTGCCACTACTACTTCTGCCACTGCTGCTACTACTTCCGCTGCTACTACTACTGCCACTGCTACTACTGCCACTGCTACTTCTGCCACTGATGCTACTAATTCCGCTGCTACTACTACTACTACTACTGCCGCTATTACTACTGCCGCTACTACTATTACTGCCGCTACTACTACTGCCGCTACTACTACTACTACTGCCGCTACTACTACTACTACTGATGCTACTACTACTGCCACTTCTGCCGCTACTACTACTACTACTACTGCTGCTACTACTACTACTGCCGCTACTACTAATGCCGCTACTACTACTGCAACTGCCGCTACTGCTGCAATTACTGCCGCTACTACTACTACTGCTGCAATTACTGCCACTACTACTACCGCTGCTACTACTACTGCTACTACTAATACTGCAACTGCCGCAATTACTTCCGCTACTACTACTGCCACTATTACTTCTGCCACTGATACTACTACTGCCGCTACTACTACTACTGCTACTACTCTTACAACTGCTGCATTTACTGCCGCTACTACTACTGCTGATACAACTACTACTGCCGCTACTACTACTACTACTACCGTTTCTACTACTACCGTTTCTACTACTACTACTGCTGCTACTACTACTACTACAACTGCCACTACTTCCGCTGCTACTACTACTGCCGCTGCTACTACTGCCACTGCTACTACTACTTCTGCCACTGCTGCTAATACTTCCGCTGATACTACTACTACTACTGCCGCTATTACTACTGATACTGCCGCTACTACTGATACTGCCGCTACTACTACTACTACTACTGCCACTTCTGCCACTACTGCCGCTACTACTACTACTGCCGCTACTACGACTGCCACTTCTGCCGCTGCTACTATTACTACTACTACCGCCGCTACTACTACTACCGCCGCTACTACTACTACCGCCGCTACTACTACTACTTCTGCTACTACTACTGCTACTACTACTACTGCTGCTACTACTACTGCCGCTACTACTACTGCCAATGCTGCTACTACTGCCATTGCTGCTACTACTGCCGCTGCTGCTACTACTGCCGCTGCTACTACTACTACTGCCGCTGCTACTACTACTACTACCGCTGCTACTACTACTGATACTACTGCCGCTACTGCAACTGCCGCTACAATAACTGCCGCTACTACTACTACTGCCACTACTACTACTACTACTGCCACTACTACTGCCACTACTACTACTACTTCTGCCGCTGCTACAACCGCTGCTACTAATACTACTTCTACTGCCGCTACTACTACTGCTACTACTACTACTCAAGAAAGTTAACTGATATTAAAGGGAAACAGGAGAACAGTACAGCTCTACTCTCATTTTATTCTCTCACTCGCTCTCTCTTTACAACTTTGTGTCAGTCAGGCTATGTTGAGCTGATCCTCACCATGTATGCCAATAGTGCGTGGTTTAACATAACCAGGAAGTAAACAAGGCCAATGGACATGTCCTATCCATGTCCTACTTAAAGGGAGAGACGACTAAGGGGATTATTATTTTAGTCAAATAAGCACTATTTTAGACATCTTTCATGGCCTCTGTGTGTGCTACCAGACCAGAGCCAAACCAGCAGCATCTGTACTCTGCTCATATATTTAGGAAGCAGAGAAATAAATCAAACATTTGCAGATGTTATCGCAGAAACAACAAAGTGCTTTTTTGTCTCCAACAGAGGAGTAATAATACTTAATACGAAACAATACAAACATAATCCAAAAGTAAAAAGAAAGAAATTAAGAAATATCAGAACAAGCATATACTGTATACATACACACACACCACACAGAACAAAAATATAAACTCAACATGTAATGTGTTGGTCCCATGTTTCATGAGCTGAAATAAATTATCCCTGAAATGTTCCATACCCACAAAACATTTATTTCTCTCTAATTTTGCTGACAAATTTGTTTACATTCCTGTTAGTGAATATTTCTCCTTTGCCAAGATAAGTCATCCACCTGACAAGTGTGGCATATCAAGAAGCTGATTAAACAGCATGATCACTATCGCTGGGCACAATAAAAGGCCACTCACACAACACAGATGTCTCAAGTTTTGAGGGAGCGTACAATTGGCATGCTGACTGCAGGAATGTCCACCAGAGCTGTTGCCAGAGAATTTAATGTTAATTTCTATACCATAAGCCACCTCCAACGTTGTTTTATAGAATTTAGCAGTACGTCCAATTGGCCTCACACTTGTAGACCATGTGTAACCACGCCAGCCCAGGACCTCCACTTCTGGCTTCTTCAACTGCGGGGCCGTCTGAGACCAGCCACCCGGACAGCTGATAAAAATGAGGACTGTTTCTGTCTGTAATAAAGCCCTTTTGTAGGGAAAAACTTATTCTGATTGGCTATGCCTGGCTCCCAAGTAGGTGGGCCTATGCCCTCCCAGGCCCCCCCATGACTGCGTCCCTGCCCAGTCATGTGAAATCCATAGATTAAGGCCTAATGAATTTATTTCAATTGACTGATTGTCTCATATGAACTGTAACTCAGTAAAATATTAGAAATTGTTGCATGTAGCATTAATATTTTTGTTCAGTACATACAGTTGAAGTCAGAAGTTTACATACACCATAGCCAAATACAATAAAACTCAGTTTTTCACAATTCCTGACATTTAATCCTAGTAAAAATTCCCTGTCTTGGGTCAGTTAGGATCACCACTTCATTTTAAGAATGTGAAATGTCAAAATAATAGTTGAGAGAATGATTTAGTTCAGCTTTTATTTCTTTAATCACATTCCCACAGGGTCAAAAGTTTACATACACTCAATTAGTATTTGGTAGCATTGCCTTTGAATTGCTTAACTTGGGTCAAACGTTTTGTGTAGCCTTCCACAAGCTTCCCACAATAAGTTGGGTGAATTTTGGGCCATTCCTCCTGAGAGAGCTGATGTAACTGAGTCAGGTTTGTAGGCCTCCTTGCTCGCACACGCTTTTTCAGTTCTGCCCACAAATGTTCTATAGGATTGAGGTCAGGGCTTTGTGATGGCCACTCCAATACCTTGACTTTGTTGTCTTAAGCCATTTTGCCACAATTTTGGAAGTATGCTTGGGGTCATTGTCTATTTGGAAGACCCATTTGTGACCAAGCTTTAACTTCCTGACGGATGTCTTGAGATGTTGCTTCAATATATCCACATAATTTTCCTTCCTCATGTTGCCATCTATTTTGTGAAGTGAACCAGTCCCTCCTGCAGCAAAGGACCCCCACAACATGATGCTGCCACCCCCGTGCTTCACGGTTGGGATGGTGTCTTCAGCTTGCAAGCTTCCCCCTTTTTCCTCCAAACATAACGATGGTCAATATGGCAAAACAGTTCTATTTTTGTTTCATCAGACCAGAGGACATTTCTCCACAAAGTACGATCTTTGTCCCCATGTGCAGTTGCAAACCGTAGTCTGGCTTTTTTAAGGAGGTTTTGGAGCAGTGGCTTCTTCCTTGCTGAGCGGCCTTTCAGGTTATGTTGATATCGGACTCGTTTTACTGTGGATATAGATCTTTTTGTACCTGTTTCCTCCAGCATCTTCACAAGGTCCTTTGCTGTTGATCTGGGACTGATTTGCACTATTCGCACCAAAGTATGTTAATCTCTAGGAGAGAATGCCTCCTTCCTGAGCGGTATGATGGCTACGTGGTCCATGGTGTTTATACTTGCGTACTACTGTTTGTACAGATGAACATGGTACCTTCAGGCATTTGGAAATTGCTCCCAAGGATGAAGCAGACTTGTGGAGGTCTACAATTTGTTTACTGAGGTCTTGGCTGATTTCTTTTGATTTTCCCATGATGTCAAGCAAAGAAGCACTGAGTTTGAAGGTAGGCCTTGAAATACATCCACAGGTACACCTCCAATTGAATCAAATGATGTCAATTAGCCTATCAGAAGCTTCTAAAGCCATGACATCATTTTCTTGAGTATTCCAAGCTGTTTAAAGGCACAGTCAACTTAGTGTATGTAAACTTTTGACCCACTGGAATTGTGATACAGTGAATTATAAGTGAAATAATCTGTCTGTAAACAATTGTTGGAAAAATTACTTGTGTCATGCACAAAGTAGATGTCCTAACCTACTTGCCAAAACTATAGTTTGTTAACAAGAAATTTGTGGAGTGGTTGAAAAACGAGTTTTAATGACTCCAACCTAAGTGTATGTAAACCTCTGACTTCAATTGTATATAGTACCGTTCAAAAGTTTGGGGTCACTTAGAAATGTTCTTGTTTTCCATGAAAACATATATGAAATGAGTTGCAAAATTAATAGGAAATATAGTCAAGACGTTGGTCTTAGGTTAGGTTATAAATAAAGGTTATAAATAATGATTTTTAATTGAAATAATAATTGTGTCTTTCAAACTTTGCTTTCGTCAAAGAATCCTCCATTTGCCGCAATTATAGCCTTGCAGACCTTTGGCATTGTAGTCAATTTGTTGAGGTAATCTGAAGAGATTTCACCCCATGCTTCCTGGCGTTGCAAAATGGAGTGATAGCCTTTCTTCTTCAAGATTCATTTTACCCTGTACAAATCTCCCACTTTACCACCACCAAAGCATCCCCAGACCATCACATAGCCTCCACCAATGTTTGACAGATGGTGTCAAGCACTCCTCCAGCATCTTACATTTTTTCTGCGTCTCACGAATGTTCTTCTTTGTGATCCGAACACCTCAAATTTAGATTCGTCTGTCCATAATACTTTTTTTCCAATCTTCCTCTGTCCAGTGTCTGTGTTCTTTTGCTCATCTTAATTTTAAATTTTTATTGGCCAGTCTGAGATATGGCTTTTTCTTTGCAACTCTGCCTAGAAGGCCAGCATCCCGGAGTTGCCTCTTCACTGTTGACGTTGAGTCTTGTGTTTTGCGGGTACTATTTAATGAAGCTGCCATGTGAGGACTTGTGAGGTGTCCGTTTCTCAAATTAGACATTCCAATGTTCTTGTCCTCTTGCTCAGTTGTGCACCGGGGCCTCCCACTCCTCCTTCTATTCTGGTTGGAGCCAGTTTGCGCTGTTCTGTAAAGGGAGTAGTATACAGCGTTGTACGAGATCTTCAGTTTCATGGAATAGCTTTCATTTCTCAGAACAAGAATAGACTGACAAGTTTCAGAAAAAAGTTATTTGGTTCTGTCCATTTTGAGCCTGTTTTATTGTTTCTTTAATCAAGACAACAGTTTTCAGCTGTGCTAACATAATTGCAAAAGGGTTTTCTAATGATCAATTAGCCTTTTAAAATGGTAAACTTGGATTAGCTAACACAACGTGCCATTGGAACACAGGAGTGATGGTTGCTGATAATGGGCCTCTGTACGCCTATGTAGATATTCCATAAAAAACAGCTTTCCAGCTACAATAGTCATTTACAACATTAGCAATGTCTACGCTGTATTTCTGATCAATTTGATGTTATTATAATGGACAAAAATGTGATTTTCTTCAACAACAAAAAAAAGGACGTTTCTAAGTGACCCCAAACTTTTGAACGGTAGTGTTTATAGGCAGGTAGCCTAGTGATTAGAGCGTTGGGCCAGTAACTAAGGTTAATAGATCAAATCCACGAGCTGACAAGGTAAAGATCTGTCGTTCTGCCCCAGAACAAGGCAGTTAACCCACTGTTCCTAGGCCGTCATTGAAAATAAGAGTTTGTTCTTAACTGACTCCCCGAGTTAAATAAATAAAATAAAAATATACACAGTACCAGTCAAAAGTTTGGACCTACTCATTCCCGGGTTTTTCTTTATTTTCTACATTGTAGAATAATAGTGAAGACATCAAAACTATGAAATAACACATATGGAATCATGTAGTAACAAAAAAAGTGTTATACAAATCAAAATATATTTTATATTTGAGATCCTTCAAAGTAGCCACCCTTTGCCTTAATGACAGCTTCTCTCAACCAGCTTCATGAGGTAATCACCTGGAATGCATTAGCAGGTGTGCCTTGTTAAAAGTACATTTGTGGAATTTCTTTCTTTCTTAATGCGTTTGAGCCAATCAGTTGTGTTGTGACAAGGTAGGGGTGGTATACAGAAGATAGCCCTATTTGGTAAAAGACCAAGTCCATATTATGACAAGAACAGCTCAAATAAGAGAGAAGAGGAATACACACCTCCTCGGCTGAGAGGCAGTGTGTACAAACAGTACACCACAAACACTTAGACACGCACGCATGCACACACATGCTGGCATACCTAAGAGGTGCTACATACACTCTGAAAAGCTAGGATGTCTGGGGCTGCATTAGGAAATAAACACTTTGGGAGTCGAGACAGTTGGTTTCTGTCTAAAGTGTTAATTACCTTATAATCTCTCTCCGTCCCACTCTCTCTCTCGCTCTCTCTCCGTCCCTCTCTGGCTCTCTCGGTGTCTCTGTCCCCTTCTCTCTCTCTCTCTCTCTCTCTCGGTGCGTCTCTGTCTCTCTCTCGGTGCGTCTCTGTCCCTCTCTCGGTGCGTCTCTGTCCCTCTCTCGGTGCGTCTCTGTCCCTCTCTCGGTGCGTCTCTGTCCCTCTCTCGGTGCGTCTCTGTCCCTCTCTCTCTCTCTCTGTGCGTCTCTGTCCCTCTCTCTCTCTCTCTGTGCGTCTCTGTCCCTCTCTCTCTCTCTCTCTGTGCGTCTCTGTCCCTCTCTCTCTCTCTCTCTGTGCGTCTCTGTCCCTCTCTCTCTCTCTCTCTCTGTGTGCGTCTCAGTCCCTCTCTCTCTCTCTCTGTGCGTCTCTGTCCCTCTCTATCTCTCTCTGTGCGTCTCTGTCCCTCTCTCTCTCTCTCTCTCTCTCTCTCTCTCTCTGTACGTCTCTGTCCCTCTCTCTGTGTGTCTCTGTCCCTCCCTCTCTCTCCATCCCCGCCCCTCCCTTTCTCTGTCCCCGTCTCTCTCTCTCCGTCCCCCCGTCTCTCTCTCTCCGTCCCTCCCTCCCTCTCTCTCCGTCCCTCCCTCCCTCTCTCTCCGTCCCTCCCTCCCTCTCTCTCCGTCCCCCCGTTGCTCTCTCTCCGTCCCCCCGTCGCTCTCTCTCCATCCCCCCGTCTCTCTCTCTCTCCGTCCCCCCGTCTCTCTCTCTCCGTCCCCCCGTCTCTCTCTCCGTCTCCGTCCCTCCATCTCTCTCTCTCTCCATCCCCCATCTCTCTCCGTCCCTCCCTCTCTCTCCGTCCCTCCCCCTCTCTCCGTCCCTCCCCCTCTCTCCGTCCCCGTCTCTCTCTCTCTCTACGTCCCTCCGTCTCTCTCTCTCCGTCCCTCCGTCTCTCCGTCCCCCCGTCTATACCTCTCTCTCCGTCACCGTCCCTCCCTCTTTCTCCGTCCCTCCCTCTCTCTACGTCCCCCCGTCTCTCTCTCCGTCTCTCTCTCTCCGTCGCCGTCCCTCTCTCTCTCTCTCTCTCCGTCCCCCCGTCTCTCTCTCTACATCGCCGTCCCTCCATCTCTCTCCGTCCCTCCGTCCCTCCATCTATCTCCGTCCCTCCGTCTCTCTCTCTCTCCGTTCCTCCGTCTCTCTCTCTCTCCGCCTCTCCGTCTCTCTCTCCGTCCCTCCGTCTCTCTCCGTCCCTCCGTCTCTCTCCGTCTCTCTCTCTCTCCGTCCCTCCGTCTCTCTCTC
The DNA here is from genome assembly GCF_045679555.1 of Salvelinus alpinus. Classification (NCBI taxonomy): domain Eukaryota; kingdom Metazoa; phylum Chordata; class Actinopteri; order Salmoniformes; family Salmonidae; genus Salvelinus; species Salvelinus alpinus. Next base: position 77,629,777 of record NC_092093.1, read on the forward strand.
TCTCTCCGTCTCTCTCCGTCCCCCGTCTCTCTCTACGTCCCTCCGTCTCCCTCTCTCTCTCTGTCCCCCCGTCTCTCTCTCTCTCCGTCCCCCCCTCTCTCCGTCCCCCCGTCTCTCTCTCTCTCCGTCCCCCCGTCTCTCTCTCTCTCCGTCCCCCCGTCTCTCTCTCTCTCCGTCCCCCCGCCTCTCTCTCTCTCCGTCCCCCCGCCTCTCTCTCTCCTTCCCCCCGCCTCTCTCTCTCTCCATCCCCGTCCCTCCCTCTCCGTCCCCCCGTCTCTCTCTCCCTCCGTCTCTCTCTCCGTCCCCCCGTCACTCTCTCCGTCCCCCGTCACTCTCTCTGTCCCCCCGTCTCTCTCTCCGTCCCCCCGTCACTCTCTCTGTCCCCCCGTCACTCTCTCTCTCCGTCCTTCCGTCGCCGTCCCCTCCGTCTCTCTCTCTCTCTCTCTCCGTCCCCAAAATCTATCTCCGTCCCCCCGTCACTCTCTCTCTCCGTCCCCGTCCCTCTCTCTCTCCGTCCGTCCGTCTCTCTCTCTCCGTCCCCGTCCCTCTGTCTCTCTCCTTCCCTTCGTCTCTCTCTCCGTCCCGCCGTCTCTCTCCGTCTCTCTCTCCGTCCCTCCGTCTCTCTCTCCGTCCCTCCGTCTCTCTCTCCGTCCCTCCGTCTCTCTCTCTCTCTGTCCCCGGTCTCTCTCTCTCCGTCCCCCCGTCTCTCTCCCTCCGTCTCTCTCTCTCCGTCCCCCCGTCACTCTCTCTCTCTCCGTCCCTCCGTCTCTCTCTCTCTCCGTCCCCCGTCTCTCTCCGTCCCCCCATCTCTCTCCGTCCCTCCGTCTCTCTCTCTCCGTCCCCCCGTCACTCTCTCTCTCTCCGTCCCTCCGTCTCTCTCTCTCTCCGTCCCCCCGTCACTCTCTCTCTCTCTGTCCCCCCGTCACTCTCTCTCTCTCCGTCCCTCCGTCTCTCTCTCTCTCCGTCCCCCGTCTCTCAGTCTCTTTGTCCCTCCATCTCTCGCTCCGTCGCCGTCCCCCCGTCACTCTCTCTCTCTCCGTCCCTCCGTCTCTCTCTCTCTCCGTCCCCCCGTCACTCTCTCTCTCTCCGTCCCTCCGTCTCTCTCTCTCTCTCCGTCCCCCCGTCACTCTCTCTCTCTCCGTCCCCCCGTCACTCTCTCTCTCTCCGTCCCTCCGTCTCTCTCTCTCTCCGTCCCCGTCTCTCAGTCTCTTTGTCCCTCCATCTCTCGCTCCGTCGCCGTCCCTCCGTATCTCTCTCTCCGTCCCCCAATCTATTTCCGTCCCTCCGTCTCTCTCTCTCCGTCCCTACGTCTCTCTATATCTGTCCCTCCGCCTCCCTCTCTCTCCGATCCTGTCTCTCTCTCTCCGTCCCCCGTCTCTCTCTCTCCGTCCCCCGTCTCTCTCTCTCCGTCCCCCGTCTCTCTCTCTCCGTCCCTCCGTCTCTCTCTCCGACCCCCCATCCCTCCGTCTCTCTCCGTACCCCCGTCTCTCTCTCTCCGTCCCTCCGTCTCTCTCTCCGTCCCCCCGATTCCTTTCTCCGTCTCTCTCTCTCCTTCCCCGTCCCTCCGTCTCCCTCTCTCCGTCCCTCCCTCATGCTCCCTCCCCGTCCCTCCCTCATTCTCCCTTCCCGTCCCTCCCTCCATCCCCGTCTCTCTCTCTGTCCCGCTCTCCCTCTCCGTCCCCCTCTACGTCCCTCTCTCCGTCCCTCCCTCATTCTCCCTCCCCGTCCCGCCCTCATTCTCCCTTCCCGTCCCTCCCTCATTCTCCCTTCCCGTCCCTCCCTCATTCTCCCTTCCCGTCCCTCCGCCTCCATCCCCGTCTCTCTCTCGGTCCCGCTCTCCCTCTCCGTCCCCCTCTACGTCCCTCCCTCCCCGTCCCTCCCTCATTCTCCCTCTACGTCCCCCTCTACGTCCCTCCCTCCCCGTCCCTCCCTCATTCTCCCTCTACGTCCCCGTCTCTCTCTCCGTCTCCCTCTCTCCGTCCCTCCATCTCCCTCTCTCATTCTCCCTCCCTCATTCTCCCTCCCCGTCTGCCTCTCCCCCTCTCTGTCCCCGTCTCTCCCTCTCCGTCCCTCCCTCATTCTCCCTCCCCGTCCCTCCCTCATTCTCCCTCTCCGTCCCTCCGTCTCCGTCCCCATCTCCCTCTCCGTCCCCATCTGTCCGTGCCCATCTCTCCGTCTGTCCTTCCCCCTCTCTCTCCGTCCCCCTCTCTCTGTCTGTCTGTCCCTCTCTCTCTGTCTGTCTGTCCCTCTCTCTCTGTCTGTATGTCCCTCTCTCTCTGTCTGTATGTCCCTCTCTCTCTGTCTGTCTGTCCCTCTCTCTCTGTCTGTCTGTCCCTCTCTCTCCGTCCCTCTCTCTCTGTCTGTATGTCCCTCTCTCTCTGTCTGTATGTCCCTCTCTCTCTGTCTGTCTGTCCCTCTCTCTCTGTCTGTCTGTCCCTCTCTCTCTGTCTGTCTGTCCCTCTCTCTCTGTCTGTCTGTCCCTCTCTCTCTGTCTGTCTGTCCCTCTCTCTCTGTCTGTCTGTCCCTCTCTCTCTGTCTGTCTGTCCCTCTCTCTCTGTCTGTCTGTCCCTCTCTCTCTGTCTGTCTGTCCCTCTCTCTCTGTCTGTCTGTCCCTCTCTCTTCGTCTGCTCAAGCCGCTTGTTTCCAACCTCAGCCCTCTCTGTCTATCAGTCTGTGTTGTGAGTTCTGTGTTTGTGTGTGTATGTGTGTGTGTGGTGCAGTCTTGTTCACACACAGTAAAACATATTAATATGTGTAAACCAGAGTAGGTAGGCTAGCAGGAGGTTCATCTACAGCTCTGAGACTGAGGCCCTATCATATCCTCACATTCAGCCTACTTCCTATCTGATCATTCATTATTTATTCAACCTTGCAGAGCAGCATTTACAGTGGATAGGGAGAGGTAGGCAGCCCCAAATACAACCAGAGGGCAGCCCCACACATCCAACCAGAGGGCAGCCCGAAACATCCAACCAGAGGGCAGCCCCACACATCCAACCAGAGGGCAGCCCCACACATCCAACCAGAGGGCAGCCCCACACATTCAACCAGAGTCCAAACCCACATATCCAACCAGAGGGCAGCCCCACATATCCAACCAGAGGGCAGCCCCACATATCCAACCAGAGGGCAGCCCCACATATCCAACCAGAGGGCAGCCCCACATATCCAACCAGAGGGCAAACCCACAAATCCAACCAGAGGGCAGCCCCACAAATCCAACCAGAGGGCAGCCCCACAAATCCAACCAGAGGGCAGCCCCACAAATCCAACCAGAGGGCAGCCACACAAATCCAACCAGAGGGCAGCTACACACATCCAACCAGAGGGCAGCACCACATATCCAACCAGAGAGCAAACCCACATATCCAACCAGAGGGCAGCCCCACATATCCAACCAGAGGGCAGCCCCACACATCCAACCAGAGGGCAGCACCACATATCCAACCAGAGGGCAAACCCAGACATCCAACCAGAGGGCAGCACCACATATCCAACCAGAGGGCAAACCCAGACATCCAACCAGAGGGCAAACCCACACATCCAACCAGAGGGCAGCCCCACACATCCAACCAGAGGGCAGCTCCACACATCCAACCAGAGGGCAGCCCCACACATCCAACCAGAGGGCAAACCCAGACATCCAACCAGAGGGCAAACCCACACATCCAACCAGAGGGCAGCCCCACACATCCAACCAGAGGGCAAACCCACACATCCAACCAGAGGGCAAACCCACACATCCAACCAGAGGGCAGCCCCACACATCCAACCAGAGGGCAAACCCACATATCTAACCAGAGGGCAAACCCACATATCTAACCAGAGGGCAAACCGACATATCCAACCAGAGGGCAGCTCCACACATCCAACCAGAGGGCAGCCCCACACATCCAACCAGATGGCAAACCCACACATCCAACCAGAGGGCAAACCCACACATCCAACCAGAGGGCAAACCCACACATCCAACCAGAGGGCAAACCCACACATCCAACCAGAGGGCAGCTCCACACATCCAACCAGAGGGCAGCACCACATATCCAACCAGAGGGCAAACCCACATATCCAACCAGAGGGCAGCCCCACATATCCAACCAGAGGGCAGCCCCACACATCCAACCAGAGGGCAGCACCACATATCCAACCAGAGGGCAAACCCACATATCCAACCAGAGGGCAGCCCCACATATCCAACCAGAGGGCAGCCCCACATATCCAACCAGAGGGCAGCCCCACATATCCAACCAGAGGGCAAACCCACACATCCAACCAGAGGGCAAACCCACATATCCAACCAGAGGGCAAACCCACATATCTAACCAGAGGGCAAACCGACATATCCAACCAGAGGGCAAACCCACACATCCAACCAGAGGGCAGCCCCACACATCCAACCAGAGGGCAAACCCACATATCCAACCAGAGGGCAAACCCACACATCCAACCAGAGGGCAGCCCCACATATCCAACCAGAGGGCAAACCCACAAATCCAACCAGAGGGCAAACCCACAAATCCAACCAGAGGGCAAACCCACATATCCAACCAGAGGGCAAACCCACATATCCAACCAGAGGGCAAACCCACATATCCAACCAGAGGGCAGCCCCACATATCCAACCAGAGGGCAGCCCCACAAATCCAACCAGAGGGCAGCCCCACAAATCCAACCAGAGGGCAGCCCCACAAATCCAACCAGAGGGCAGCCCCACAAATCCAACCAGAGGGCAAACCCACACATCCAACCAGAGGGCAGCACCACACATCCAACCAGAGGGCAAACCCACATATCCAACCAGAGGGCAAACCCACATATCCAACCAGAGGGCAGCCCCACATATCCAACCAGAGGGCAGCCCCACATATCCAACCAGAGGGCAGCCCCACATATCCAACCAGAGGGCAGCCCCACACATCCAACCAGAGGGCAGCCTCACACATCCAACCAGAGGGCAGCCTCACACATCCAACCAGAGGGCAGCACCACATATCCAACCAGAGGGCAGCACCACATATCCAACCAGAGGGCAGCACCACATATCCAACCAGAGGGCAAACCCACACATCCAACCAGAGGGCAAACCCACACATCCAACCAGAGGGCAGCCCCACACATCCAACCAGAGGGCAGCCCCACACATCCAACCAGAGGGCAGCCCCACACATCCAACCAGAGGGCAAACCCACACATCCAACCAGAGGGCAAACCCACACATCCAACCAGAGGGCAAACCCACATATCTAACCAGAGGGCAAACCCACATATCTAACCAGAGGGCAAACCGACATATCCAACCAGAGGGCAAACCCACACATCCAACCAGAGGGCAGCCCCACACATCCAACCAGAGGGCAAACCCACACATCCAACCAGAGGGCAAACCCACACATCCAACCAGAGGGCAGCCCCACACATCCAACCAGAGGGCAGCTCCACACATCCAACCAGAGGGCAGCTCCACACATCCAACCAGAGGGCAGCTCCACACATCCAACCAGAGGGCAAACCAACACATCCAACCAGAGGGCAAACCCACACATCCAACCAGAGGGCAAACCCACATATCCAACCAGAGGGCAAACCCACACATCCAACCAGAGGGCAAACCCACATATCCAACCAGAGGGCAGCTCCACACATCCAACCAGAGGGCAGCACCACATATCCAACCAGAGAGCAAACCCACATATCCAACCAGAGGGCAGCCCCACATATCCAACCAGAGGGCAGCCCCACACATCCAACCAGAGGGCAGCACCACATATCCAACCAGAGGGCAAACCCAGACATCCAACCAGAGGGCAAACCCACACATCCAACCAGAGGGCAAACCCACACATCCAACCAGAGGGCAAACCCAGACATCCAACCAGAGGGCCAACCCACACATCCAACCAGAGGGCAAACCCACACATCCAACAAGAGGGCAAACCCACACATCCAACCAGAGGGCAAACCCACATATCCAACCAGAGGGCAAACCCAGATATCCAACCAGAGGGCAGCTCCACACATCCAACCAGAGGGCAGCACCACATATCCAACCAGAGAGCAAACCCACATATCCAACCAGAGGGCAGCCCCACATATCCAACCAGAGGGCAGCCCCACACATCCAACCAGAGGGCAGCACCACATATCCAACCAGAGGGCAAACCCAGACATCCAACCAGAGGGCAGCACCACATATCCAACCAGAGGGCAAACCCAGACATCCAACCAGAGGGCAAACCCACACATCCAACCAGAGGGCAGCCCCACACATCCAACCAGAGGGCAGCTCCACACATCCAACCAGAGGGCAGCCCCACACATCCAACCAGAGGGCAAACCCAGACATCCAACCAGAGGGCAAACCCACACATCCAACCAGAGGGCAGCCCCACACATCCAACCAGAGGGCAAACCCACACATCCAACCAGAGGGCAAACCCACACATCCAACCAGAGGGCAGCCCCACACATCCAACCAGAGGGCAAACCCACATATCTAACCAGAGGGCAAACCCACATATCTAACCAGAGGGCAAACCGACATATCCAACCAGAGGGCAGCTCCACACATCCAACCAGAGGGCAGCCCCACACATCCAACCAGATGGCAAACCCACACATCCAACCAGAGGGCAAACCCACACATCCAACCAGAGGGCAAACCCACACATCCAACCAGAGGGCAAACCCACACATCCAACCAGAGGGCAGCTCCACACATCCAACCAGAGGGCAGCACCACATATCCAACCAGAGGGCAAACCCACATATCCAACCAGAGGGCAGCCCCACATATCCAACCAGAGGGCAGCCCCACACATCCAACCAGAGGGCAGCACCACATATCCAACCAGAGGGCAAACCCACATATCCAACCAGAGGGCAGCCCCACATATCCAACCAGAGGGCAGCCCCACATATCCAACCAGAGGGCAGCCCCACATATCTAACCAGAGGGCAAACCGACATATCCAACCAGAGGGCAAACCCACACATCCAACCAGAGGGCAGCCCCACACATCCAACCAGAGGGCAAACCCACATATCCAACCAGAGGGCAAACCCACACATCCAACCAGAGGGCAGCCCCACATATCCAACCAGAGAGCAAACCCACATATCCAACCAGAGGGCAGCCCCACATATCCAACCAGAGGGCAGCCCCACACATCCAACCAGAGGGCAGCACCACATATCCAACCAGAGGGCAAACCCAGACATCCAACCAGAGGGCAGCACCACATATCCAACCAGAGGGCAAACCCAGACATCCAACCAGAGGGCAAACCCACACATCCAACCAGAGGGCAGCCCCACACATCCAACCAGAGGGCAGCTCCACACATCCAACCAGAGGGCAGCCCCACACATCCAACCAGAGGGCAAACCCAGACATCCAACCAGAGGGCAAACCCACACATCCAACCAGAGGGCAGCCCCACACATCCAACCAGAGGGCAAACCCACACATCCAACCAGAGGGCAAACCCACACATCCAACCAGAGGGCAGCCCCACACATCCAACCAGAGGGCAAACCCACATATCTAACCAGAGGGCAAACCCACATATCTAACCAGAGGGCAAACCGACATATCCAACCAGAGGGCAGCTCCACACATCCAACCAGAGGGCAGCCCCACACATCCAACCAGATGGCAAACCCACACATCCAACCAGAGGGCAAACCCACACATCCAACCAGAGGGCAAACCCACACATCCAACCAGAGGGCAAACCCACACATCCAACCAGAGGGCAGCTCCACACATCCAACCAGAGGGCAGCACCACATATCCAACCAGAGGGCAAACCCACATATCCAACCAGAGGGCAGCCCCACATATCCAACCAGAGGGCAGCCCCACACATCCAACCAGAGGGCAGCACCACATATCCAACCAGAGGGCAAACCCACATATCCAACCAGAGGGCAGCCCCACATATCCAACCAGAGGGCAGCCCCACATATCCAACCAGAGGGCAGCCCCACATATCTAACCAGAGGGCAAACCGACATATCCAACCAGAGGGCAAACCCACACATCCAACCAGAGGGCAGCCCCACACATCCAACCAGAGGGCAAACCCACATATCCAACCAGAGGGCAAACCCACACATCCAACCAGAGGGCAGCCCCACATATCCAACCAGAGGGCAAACCCACAAATCCAACCAGAGGGCAAACCCACAAATCCAACCAGAGGGCAAACCCACATATCCAACCAGAGGGCAAACCCACATATCCAACCAGAGGGCAAACCCACATATCCAACCAGAGGGCAGCCCCACATATCCAACCAGAGGGCAGCCCCACAAATCCAACCAGAGGGCAGCCCCACAAATCCAACCAGAGGGCAGCCCCACAAATCCAACCAGAGGGCAGCCCCACAAATCCAACCAGAGGGCAAACCCACACATCCAACCAGAGGGCAGCACCACACATCCAACCAGAGGGCAAACCCACATATCCAACCAGAGGGCAAACCCACATATCCAACCAGAGGGCAGCCCCACATATCCAACCAGAGGGCAGCCCCACATATCCAACCAGAGGGCAGCCCCACATATCCAACCAGAGGGCAGCCCCACACATCCAACCAGAGGGCAGCCTCACACATCCAACCAGAGGGCAGCCTCACACATCCAACCAGAGGGCAGCACCACATATCCAACCAGAGGGCAGCACCACATATCCAACCAGAGGGCAGCACCACATATCCAACCAGAGGGCAAACCCACACATCCAACCAGAGGGCAAACCCACACATCCAACCAGAGGGCAGCCCCACACATCCAACCAGAGGGCAGCCCCACACATCCAACCAGAGGGCAGCCCCACACATCCAACCAGAGGGCAAACCCACACATCCAACCAGAGGGCAAACCCACACATCCAACCAGAGGGCAAACCCACATATCTAACCAGAGGGCAAACCCACATATCTAACCAGAGGGCAAACCGACATATCCAACCAGAGGGCAAACCCACACATCCAACCAGAGGGCAGCCCCACACATCCAACCAGAGGGCAAACCCACACATCCAACCAGAGGGCAAACCCACACATCCAACCAGAGGGCAGCCCCACACATCCAACCAGAGGGCAGCTCCACACATCCAACCAGAGGGCAGCTCCACACATCCAACCAGAGGGCAGCTCCACACATCCAACCAGAGGGCAAACCAACACATCCAACCAGAGGGCAAACCCACACATCCAACCAGAGGGCAAACCCACATATCCAACCAGAGGGCAAACCCACACATCCAACCAGAGGGCAAACCCACATATCCAACCAGAGGGCAGCTCCACACATCCAACCAGAGGGCAAACCCAGACATCCAACCAGAGGGCAAACCCACACATCCAACCAGAGGGCAAACCCACACATCCAACCAGAGGGCAAACCCAGACATCCAACCAGAGGGCCAACCCACACATCCAACCAGAGGGCAAACCCACACATCCAACAAGAGGGCAAACCCACACATCCAACCAGAGGGCAAACCCACATATCCAACCAGAGGGCAAACCCAGATATCCAACCAGAGGGCAGCTCCACACATCCAACCAGAGGGCAAACCAACACATCCAACCAGAGGGCAAACCCACATATCCAACCAGAGGGCAAACCCACACATCCAACCAGAGGGCAAACCCACACATCCAACCAGAGGGCAAACCCACACATCCAACCAGAGGGCAAACCCAGACATCCAACCAGAGGGCAAACCCACATATCCAACCAGAGGGCAAACCCAGACATCCAACCAGAGGGCAAATCCACATATCTAACCAGAGGGCAGCCCCACACATCCAACCAGAGGGCAAACCCACACATCCAACCAGAGGGCAAACCCAGACATCCAACCAGAGGGCAGCCCCACACATCCAACCAGAGGGCAAACCCAGACATCCAACCAGAGGGCAAACCCACACATCCAACCAGAGGGCAAACCCACATATCCAACCAGAGGGCAAACCCACATATCCAACCAGAGGGCAAACCCAGACATCCAACCAGAGGGCAAACCCACACATCCAACCAGAGGGCAGCCCCACACATCCAACCAGAGGGCAGCTCCACACATCCAACCAGAGGGCAAACCCACACATCCAACCAGAGGGCAAACCCACACATCCAACCAAAGGGCAAACCCACACATCCAACCAGAGGGCAAACCCACATATCCAACCAGAGGGCAAACCCACATATCCAACCAGAGGGCAGCCCCACATATCCAACCAGAGGGCAGCCCCACAAATCCAACCAGAGGGCAGCCCCACAAATCCAACCAGAGGGCAGCCCCACAAATCCAACCAGAGGGCAGCCCCACACATCCAACCAGAGCAGCCCCACACATCCAACCAGAGGGCAAACCCACATATCCAACCAGAGGGCAGCCCCACATATCCAACCAGAGGGCAGCCCCACATATCCAACCAGAGGGCAGCCCCACATATCCAACCAGAGGGCAGCCCCACACATCCAACCAGAGGGCAGCCTCACACATCCAACCAGAGGGCAGCCTCACACATCCAACCAGAGGGCAGCCTCACACATCCAACCAGAGGGCAGCACCACACATCCAACCAGAGGGCAGCACCACACATCCAACCAGAGGGCAGCACCACATATCCAACCAGAGGGCAAACCCACACATCCAACCAGAGGGCAAACCCACACATCCAACCAGAGGGCAAACCCACACATCCAACCAGAGGGCAGCCCCACACATCCAACCAGAGGGCAGCCCCACACATCCAACCAGAGGGCAGCCCCACACATCCAACCAGAGGGCAAACCCACACATCCAACCAGAGGGCAAACCCACACATCCAACCAGAGAGCAAACCCACATATCTAACCAGAGGGCAAACCCACATATCTAACCAGAGGGCAAACCGACATATCCAACCAGAGGGCAAACCCACACATCCAACCAGAGGGCAAACCCACACATCCAACCAGAGGGCAAACCCACACATCCAACCAGAGGGCAGCCCCACACATCCAACCAGAGGGCAGCTCCACACATCCAACCAGAGGGCAGCTCCACACATCCAACCAGAGGGCAAACCAACACATCCAACCAGAGGGCAAACCCACACAACCAACCAGAGGGCAAACCCACATATCCAACCAGAGGGCAAACCCACATATCCAACCAGAGGGCAAACCCACACATCCAACCAGAGGGCAAACCCACATATCCAACCAGAGGGCAGCTCCACACATCCAACCAGAGGGCAAACCCAGACATCCAACCAGAGGGCAAACCCAGACATCCAACCAGAGGGCAAACCCACACATCCAACCAGAGGGCAAACCCACACATCCAACCAGAGGGCAAACCCACACATCCAACCAGAGGGCAAACCCAGACATCCAACCAGAGGGCAAACCCAGACATCCAACCAGAGGGCAAACCCAGACATCCAACCAGAGGGCCAACCCACACATCCAACCAGAGGGCAAACCCACACATCCAACAATAGGGCAAACCCACACATCCAACCAGAGGGCAAACCCACACATCCAACCAGAGGGCAAACCCAGATATCCAACCAGAGGGCAGCTCCACACATCCAACCAGAGGGCAAACCAACACATCCAACCAGAGGGCAAACCCACATATCCAACCAGAGGGCAAACCCACACATCCAACCAGAGGGCAAACCCACACATCCAACCAGAGGGCAAACCCAGACATCCAACCAGAGGGCAAACCCACATATCCAACCAGAGGGCAAACCCAGACATCCAACCAGAGGGCAAACCCAGACATCCAACCAGAGGGCAAACCCACATATCCAACCAGAGGGCAAACCCAGACATCCAACCAGAGGGCAAATCCACATATCTAACCAGAGGGCAGCCCCACACATCCAACCAGAGGGCAAACCCACATATCCAACCAGAGGGCAAACCCACATATCCAACCAGAGGGCAGCCCCACACATCCAACCAGAGGGCAAACCCACACATCCAACCAGAGGGCAAACCCACACATCCAACCAGAGGGCAAACCCACACATCCAACCAGAGGGCAAACCCACACATCCAACCAGAGGGCAGCCCCACACATCCAACCAGAGGGCAAACCCAGACATCCAACCAGAGGGCAGCCCCACACATCCAACCAGAGGGCAAACCCAGACATCCAACCAGAGGGCAAACCCACACATCCAACCAGAGGGCAAACCCACACATCCAACCAGAGGGCAAACCCACATATCCAACCAGAGGGCAAACCCAGACATCCAACCAGAGGGCAAACCCACACATCCAACCAGAGGGCAGCCCCACACATCCAACCAGAGGGCAGCCCCACACATCCAACCAGAGGGCAGCCCCACACATCCAACCAGAGGGCAAACCCACACATCCAACCAGAGGGCAAACCCACACATCCAACCAGAGGGCAAACCCACACATCCAACCAGAGGGCAGCCCCACACATCCAACCAGAGGGCAGCTCCACACATCCAACCAGAGGGCAAACCCACACATCCAACCAGAGGGCAAACCCACACATCCAACCAGAGGGCAAACCCACACATCCAACCAGAGGGCAAACCCACACAACCAACCAGGGGGCAAACCCACACATCCAACCAGAGGGCAAACCCACACATCCAACAAGAGGGCAAACCCACACATCCAACCAGAGGGCAAACCCACACATCCAACCAGAGGGCAGCCCCACACATCCAACCAGAGGGCAAACCCAGACATCCAACCAGAGGGCAAACCCACACATCCAACCAGAGGGCAGCCCCACATATCCAACCAGAGGGCAAACCCACATATCCAACCAGAGGGCAAACCCACACATCCAACCAGAGGGCAAACCCACATATCCAACCAGAGGGCAAACCCACACATCCAACCAGAAGGCAGCCCCACACGTCCAACCAGAGGGCAAACCCAGACATCTAACCAGAGGGCAAACCCAGACATCCAACCAGAGGGCAAACCCACACATCCAACCAGAGGGCAGCCCCACACATCCAACCAGAGGGCAGCTCCACACATCCAACCAGAGGGCAAACCCACACATCCAACCAGAGGGCAAACCCACACATCCAACCAGAGGGCAAACCCACATATCCAACCAGAGGGCAAACCCACACATCCAACCAGAGGGCAAACCCACATATCCAACCAGAGGGCAAACCCACATATCCAACCAGAGGGCAGCCCCACACATCCAACCAGAGGGCAAACCCACACATCCAACCAGAGGGCAAACCCACACATCCAACCAGAGGGCAAACCCACACATCCAACCAGAGGGCAAACCCACACAACCAACCAGGGGGCAAACCCACACATCCAACCAGAGGGCAAACCCACACATCCAACCAGAGGGCAAACCCACACATCCAACCAGAGGGCAAACCCACACATCCAACCAGAGGGCAGCCCCACACATCCAACCAGAGGGCAAACCCAGACATCCAACCAGAGGGCAAACCCACACATCCAACCAGAGGGCAGCCCCACATATCCAACCAGAGGGCAAACCCACATATCCAACCAGAGGGCAAACCCACACATCCAACCAGAGGGCAAACCCACATATCCAACCAGAGGGCAAACCCACACATCCAACCAGAAGGCAGCCCCACACGTCCAACCAGAGGGCAAACCCAGACATCTAACCAGAGGGCAAACCCAGACATCCAACCAGAGGGCAAACCCACACATCCAACCAGAGGGCAGCCCTACACATCCAACCAGAGGGCAGCTCCACACATCCAACCAGAGGGCAAACCCACACATCCAACCAGAGGGCAAACCCACACATCCAACCAGAGGGCAAACCCACACATCCAACCAGAGGGCAAACCCACACATCCAACCAGAGGGCAAACCCACATATCCAACCAGAGGGCAAACCCACATATCCAACCAGAGGGCAGCCCCACACATCCAACCAGAGGGCAGCCCCACACATCCAACCAGAGGGCAAACCCACACATCCAACCAGAGGGCAAACCCACACATCCAACCAGAGGGCAGCCCCACACATCCAACCAGAGGGCAGCTCCACACATCCAACCAGAGGGCAAACCCACACATCCAACCAGAGGGCAAACCCACACATCCAACCAGAGGGCAAACCCACACATCCAACCAGAGGGCAAACCCACACATCCAACCAGAGGGCAAACCCACACAACCAACCAGGGGGCAAACCCACACATCCAACAAGAGGGCAAACCCACACATCCAACCAGAGGGCAAACCCACACATCCAACCAGAGGGCAAACCCAGACATCCAACCAGAGGGCAGCCCCACACATCCAACCAGAGGGCAAACCCAGACATCCAACCAGAGGGCAAACCCACACATCCAACCAGAGGGCAGCCCCACATATCCAACCAGAGGGCAAACCCACATATCCAACCAGAGGGCAAACCCACACATCCAACCAGAGGGCAAACCCACATATCCAACCAGAGGGCAAACCCACACATCCAACCAGAAGGCAGCCCCACACGTCCAACCAGAGGGCAAACCCAGACATCTAACCAGAGGGCAAACCCAGACATCCAACCAGAGGGCAAACCCACACATCCAACCAGAGGGCAGCCCCACACATCCAACCAGAGGGCAGCCCCACACATCCAACCAGAGGGCAGCCCCACACATCCAACCAGAGGGCAGCTCCACACATCCAACCAGAGGGCAAACCCACACATCCAACCAGAGGGCAAACCCACACATCCAACCAGAGGGCAAACCCACATATCCAACCAGAGGGCAAACCCACACATCCAACCAGAGGGCAAACCCACATATCCAACCAGAGGGCAAACCCACATATCCAACCAGAGGGCAGCCCCACACATCCAACCAGAGGGCAAACCCAGACATCCAACCAGAGGGCAAACCCACACATCAAACCAGAGGGCAAACCCACACATCCAACCAGAGGGCAAACCCACATATCCAACCAGAGGGCAAACCCACATATCCAACCAGAGGGCAAACCCAGACATCCAACCAGAGGGCAAACCCACACATCCAACCAGAGGGCAGCCCCACACATCCAACCAGAGGGCAGCTCCACACATCCAACCAGAGGGCAAACCCACACATCCAACCAGAGGGCAAACCCACACATCCAACCAGAGGGCAAACCCACACATCCAACCAGAGGGCAGCCCCACACATCCAACCAGAGGGCAGCTCCACACATCCAACCAGAGGGCAAACCCACACATCCAACCAGAGGGCAAACCCACACATCCAACCAGAGGGCAAACCCACACATCCAACCAGGGGGCAAACCCACACAACCAACCAGAGGGCAAACCCACACATCCAACCAGAGGGCAAACCCACACATCCAACCAGAGGGCAAACCCACACATCCAACCAGAGGGCAGCCCCACACATCCAACCAGAGGGCAAACCCAGACATCCAACCAGAGGGCAAACCCACACATCCAACCAGAGGGCAGCCCCACATATCCAACCAGAGGGCAAACCCACATATCCAACCAGAGGGCAAACCCACACATCCAACCAGAGGGCAAACCCACATATCCAACCAGAGGGCAAACCCACACATCCAACCAGAAGGCAGCCCCACACGTCCAACCAGAGGGCAAACCCAGACATCTAACCAGAGGGCAAACCCAGACATCCAACCAGAGGGCAAACCCACACATCCAACCAGAGGGCAGCCCCACACATCCAACCAGAGGGCAGCCCCACACATCCAACCAGAGGGCAAACCCACACATCCAACCAGAGGGCAAACCCACACATCCAACCAGAGGGCAAACCCACATATCCAACCAGAGGGCAAACCCACACATCCAACCAGAGGGCAAACCTACATATCCAACCAGAGGGCAAACCCACATATCCAACCAGAGGGCAGCCCCACACATCCAACCAGAGGGCAAACCCACACATCCAACCAGAGGGCAAACACACACATCCAACCAGAGGGCAAACCCACACATCCAACCAGAGGGCAAACCCACACAACCAACCAGGGGGCAAACCCACACATCCAACCAGAGGGCAAACCCACACATCCAACCAGAGGGCAAACCCACACATCCAACCAGAGGGCAAACCCACACATCCAACCAGAGGGCAGCCCCACACATCCAACCAGAGGGCAAACCCACACATCCAACCAGAGGGCAAACCCACACATCCAACCAGAGGGCAGCCCCACATATCCAACCAGAGGGCAAACCCACACATCCAACCAGAGGGCAAACCCACATATCCAACCAGAGGGCAAACCCACACATCCAACCAGAAGGCAGCCCCACACGTCCAACCAGAGGGCAAACCCAGACATCTAACCAGAGGGCAAACCCAGACATCCAACCAGAGGGCAAACCCACACATCCAACCAGAGGGCAGCCCCACACATCCAACCAGAGGGCAGCTCCACACATCCAACCAGAGGGCAAACCCACACATCCAACCAGAGGGCAAACCCACACATCCAACCAGAGGGCAAACCCACACATCCAACCAGAGGGCAAACCCACACATCCAACCAGAGGGCAAACCCACATATCCAACCAGAGGGCAAACCCACATATCCAACCAGAGGGCAAACCCACATATCCAACCAGAGGGCAGCCCCACACATCCAACCAGAGGGCAGCCCCACACATCCAACCAGAGGGCAGCCCCACACATCCAACCAGAGGGCAGCCCCACACATCCAACCAGAGGGCAGCACCACATATCCAACCAGAGGGCAGCACCACATATCCAACCAGAGGGCAGCCCCACATCCAACCAGAGGGCAAACCCACATATCCAACCAGAGGGCAAACCCACACATCCAACCAGAGGGCAGCCCCACACATCCAACCAGAGGGCAAACCCAGACATCTAACCAGAGGGCAAACCCAGACATCCAACCAGAGGGCAAACCCACACATCCAACCAGAGGGCAGCCCCACACATCCAACCAGAGGGCAGCTCCACACATCCAACCAGAGGGCAAACCCACACATCCAACCAGAGGGCAAACCCACACATCCAACCAGAGGGCAAACCCACATATCCAACCAGAGGGCAAACCCACACATCCAACCAGAGGGCAAACCCACATATTCAACCAGAGGGCAAACCCACACATCCAACCAGAGGGCAGCCCCACACATCCAACCAGAGGGCAGCCCCACACATCCAACCAGAGGGCAGCCCCACACATCCAACCAGAGGGCAGCCCCACACATCCAACCAGAGGGCAGCCCCACATATCCAACCAGAGGGCAAACCCACATATCCAACCAGAGGGCAGCCCCACATATCCAACCAGAGGGCAGCCCCACATATCCAACCAGAGGGCAGCCCCACACATCCAACCAGAGGGCAGCACCACACATCCAACCAGAGGGCAGCACCACATATCCAACCAGAGGGCAGCACCACATATCCAACCAGAGGGCAAACCCACACATCCAACCAGAGGGCAAACCCACACATCCAACCAGAGGGCAGCCCCACACATCCAACCAGAGGGCAGCCCCACACATCCAACCAGAGGGCAGCCCCACACATCCAACCAGAGGGCAGCCCCACACATCCAACCAGAGGGCAGCCCCACACATCCAACCAGAGGGCAAACCCACACATCCAACCAGAGGGCAAACCCACATATCTAACCAGAGGGCAAACCCACACATCCAACCAGAGGGCAAACCCACACATCCAACCAGAGGGCAAACCCACACATCCAACCAGAGGGCAGCTCCACACATCCAACCAGAGGGCAGCTCCACACATCCAACCAGAGGGCAGCTCCACACATCCAACCAGAGGGCAGCTCCACATATCCAACCAGAGGGCAAACCCACACATCCAACCAGAGGGCAAACCCACACATCCAACCAGAGGGCAGCTCCACACATCCAACCAGAGGGCAAACCCACACATCCAACCAGAGGGCAAACCCACATATCTAACCAGAGGGCAGCCCCACACATCCAACCAGAGGGCAAACCCAGACATCCAACCAGAGGGCAAACCCAGACATCCAACCAGAGGGCAGCCCCACACATCCAACCAGAGGGCAAACCCAGACATCCAACCAGAGGGCAAACCCACACATCCAACCAGAGGGCAAACCCACACATCCAACCAGAGGGCAAACCCAGACATCCAACCAGAGGGCAAACCCACACATCCAACCGGAGGGCAAACCCACACATCCAACCAGAGGGCAGCTCCACACATCCAACCAGAGGGCAGCTCCACACATCCAACCAGAGGGCAAACCCACACATCCAACCAGAGGGCAAACCCACACATCCAACCAGAGGGCAGCCCCACACATCCAACCAGAGGGCAAACCCACATATCTAAGCAGAGGGCAAACCCACATATCCAACCAGAGGGCAAACCCAGACATCCAACCAGAGGGCAAACCCAGACATCCAACCAGAGGGCAAACCCAGACATCCAACCAGAGGGCAAACCCAGACATCCAACCAGAGGGCAAACCCACACATCCAACCAGAGGGCAAACCCACACAACCAACCAGAGGGCAAACCCACACATCCAACCAGAGGGCAAACCCACACATCCAACCAGAGGGCAGCTCCACACATCCAACCAGAGGGCAGCTCCACACATCCAACCAGAGGGCAAACCCACACATCCAACCAGAGGGCAAACCCACACATCCAACCAGAGGGCAAACCCACACATCTAAGCAGAGGGCAAACCCACATATCCAACCAGAGGGCAAACCCAGACATCCAACCAGAGGGCAAACCCAGACATCCAACCAGAGGGCAAACCCACACATCCAACCAGAGGGCAAACCCAGACATCCAACCAGAGGGCAAACCCACACATCCAACCAGAGGGCAAACCCACACAACCAACCAGAGGGCAAACCCACACATCCAACCAGAGGGCAAACCCACACATCCAACCAGAGGGCAAACCCACACATCCAACCAGAGGGCAAACCCACACATCCAACCAGAGGGCAGCCCCACACATCCAACCAGAGGGCAAACCCAGACATCCAACCAGAGGGCAAACCCACACATCCAACCAGAGGGCAGCCCCACATATCCAACCAGAGGGCAAACCCACATATCCAACCAGAGGGCAAACCCACACATCCAACCAGAGGGCAAACCCACATATCCAACCAGAGGGCAAACCCAGACATCCAACCAGAGGGCAGCCCCACAAATCCAACCAGAGGGCAGCTCCACACATCCAACCAGAGGGCAGCTCCACACATCCAACCAGAGGGCAAACCCACACATCCAACCAGAGGGCAAACCCACACATCCAACCAGAGGGCAGCCCCACACATCCAACCAGAGGGCAGCCCCACACATCCAACCAGAGGGCAAACCCACATATCCAACCAGAGGGCAAACCCAGACATCCAACCAGAGGGCAAACCCAGACATCCAACCAGAGGGCAAACCCACACATCCAACCAGAGGGCAAACCCACACATCCAACCAGAGGGCAAACCCAGACATCCAACCAGAGGGCAAACCCACACAACCAACCAGAGGGCAAACCCACACATCCAACCAGAGGGCAAACCCACATGACTGGCTACTGGTAGGAAGTATGCTTATATGATCTGTGTGTGGGTGTGGCTGTGGCTGTGAGTGTGTGAGGCTGTGAGTGTGAGGCTGTGAGTGTGAGGCTGTGAGTGTGCGGCTGTGAGTGTGCGGCTGTGAGTGTGCGGCTGTGCGTGTGCGGCTGTGCGTGTGAGGCTGTGATATATTCTTACATGATCTTCTGTTGGAGATCTTCTGGGGCTGAAGAACACTGGCGGCGGGCCGACGCAGAGCAAACCTCCTGGAGAAAAGAGGAAGAGAGGAAAGTGGGAGGAGAGAGACACAGAGGATAGGAGAGGAAAGAGGGAGGAGGAGAGAGAGAGGAGAGGAGAGGAAAGAGGGAGGAGGAGGAGAGAGAGAGGAGAGGAAAGAGGGAGGATAGGAGAGGAAAGAGACACGGAGAGCGAGAGAGAATAGGAGAGGAAAGAGGGATGAGGAGAGAGAGAGGATAGGAGAGGAAAGAGGGAGGAGGAGAGAGAGGATAGGAGAGGAAAGAGACACGGAGAGCGAGAGAGAGGGACGATAGGAGAGGAAAGAGGGAGGAGGAGAGAGAGAGGATAGGAGAGGAAAGAGACACGGAGAGCGAGAGAGAGGGACGATAGGAGAGGAAAAAGGGAGGAGGAGAGAGTATAGGAGAGGAAAGAGGGAGGAGAGAGAGAGGGAAAGAGGGAAGAGAGGAGAGAGAGACAGGATAGGAGAGGAAAGAGGGAGGAGGATAGGAGAGGAAAGATGGAGGAAAAGAGACAGCAAGGAGAGAAAGTCAGAGGAGGGGAAAGAGAGACAGCGAGGAGAGAGAGAGACACAGAGGAGAGAGAGAGAGAGGAGAGAGAGAGAGACACAGAGGAGAGAGAGAGAGAGAGAGGAGAGAGAGACACAGAGGAGAGAGAGAGAGAGAGAGGAGAGAGAGAGAAGAGAGAGAGACAGAGAGAGAAGAGAGAGAGACAGAGAGAGGAGAGAGAGAGAGGAGAGAGAGAGAGACGGAGAGAGAGAGAGACGGAGAGAGAGAGACAGACAGAGAGGAGAGAGAGAGACAGACAAAGAGGAGAGAGAGACAGACAGACAGAGAGGAGAGAGAGAGACAGACAGAGAGGAGAGAGAGAGACAGAGCGGAGAGAGAGAGACAGAGCGGAGAGAGACAGAGGAGAGAGAGAGGAGAGAGACAGAAAGGAGAGAGACAGAGAGGAGAGAGGAGAGAGGAGAGAGAGAGAAGAATCCCAATAAAACCATCAGCTTTCACAGTCACACTGGGATTAATAAACCCTTTCTGCTATAATACCTAGAAACATCCTTAAATATCCATCACGTTCATTCTTTAGGGTGAAACATTTTTTAAAGAAAGGGAAGAAGAGAGAGAGGGAGAAAGCTAGAGAAAAAAAGTGGCAGGAATAAATGTGAAGGATTTTGATTTTTATGTTTTATTTTTTCTCTACGCTCGTTGGTTGTTCAGACGGAGCCAAGAAACTGCCCCAGTCCTCCAGCCCAGTCCTCCAGCCCTGTCCTCCAGCCCAGTCCTCCAGCCCAGTCCTCCAGCCCAGTCCTCCAGCCCAGTCCTCCAGCCCAGTCCTCCAGCCCTGTCCTGCACATCAGCAGCCATCTGTGCTTGCCACTGATGTGTGATTTTCCATCCACTCCCCTTCCAAAGTGGATCAGTACCAGTGCTATCATTTTCTGTCATGACTCATTTTGAGCCAGACGTGCACGGAAATCCAAAGTATTTTGGCAGCGCCAGGCAAGAGGGGAGGCGGATAGAAGGAGGGAGGGAGTAGAGGGGGAAAAAAGGAAAGAGAAAGAAATAGTCATTCCTTTCATTGTGACGGCAGTGAAACACCCCAAGCCTGGACTGGGCTTGTAATGGTAGTGGCAGACAGACAGGTACACTACCGTTCAAAAGTTTGGGGTCACTTAGAAATGTCCTTGTTTTTTAAAAGAAAAGCACATTTTTTGTCCATTATAATAACATAAAATTGATCAGAAATACATTGAGACATTGTTAATGTTGTAAATGACTATTGTAGCTGGAAACGGCTGTTTTTTAATGGAATATCTACATAAGCGTACAGAGGCCCATTATCAGCAACCATCACTCCTGTGTTCCAATGGCACGTTGTGTTAGCTAATCCAATTTATAATTTTAAAAGGCTAATTGATCATTAGAAAATAATTTTGCAATTATGTTAGCACAGCTGAAAACTGTTGTCTTGATTAAAGAAACAATAAAACTGGCCTTCTTTAGATGAGTTGAGTAACTGGATCATCAGCATTTGTGGGTTCGATTACAAGTTCGAAATTGCCAGAAACAAAGAACTTTCTTCTGAAACTCGGCAGTCTATTCTTGTTTCTGAGAAATGAAGGCTATTCCATGCGAGAAATTGCCAAGAAACTGAAGATCTCGTACAACGCTGTGTACTACTCCCTTTACAGAACAGTGCAAACTGTCTCTAACCAGAATAGAAAAAGGGAGGTGGGAAGTGGGAGGCCCCGGTGCACAACTGAGCAAGAGGACAAGTACATTAGTGTCTAGTTTGAGAAACAGACGCCTCACAAGTCCTCAAATGGTAGCTTCATTAAATAGTACCCGCAAAACACAAGACTCAACGTCAACAGTGAAGAGGTGACTCTGGGATGCTGGCCTTTAAATACCTAGTTTTGTAATGGGGATGGCAGACAGACAGGTATATAGACAGGTTTTGTAATGGGGGTGGCAGACAGACAGGTATATAGACAGGTCTTGTAATGGGGGTGGCAGACAGACAGGTATATAGACAGGTAGGGGGGAAAGGAGGATGAGGGGTAGGTGGGAGGGTAGGACAGGGGGTAGGGGGGACAGGAGGAGAGGGGGTAGTAGGAGAGGGGGTATGGGGGTAGGAGGACAGGGGGTACGGGGAAGGGGGACAGGAGGTAGTGGGGACAGGAGGACAGGGGGTAGGGGGGTAGGAGGAGAGGGGGTAGTGGGGACAGGAGGAGAGGGGGTAGGTGGGACAGGAGGAGAGGGGGTAGTGGGGACAGGAGGAGAGGGGGTAGGTGGGACAGGAGGAGAGGGGGTAGTGGGGACAGGAGGAGAGGGGGTAGTGGGGACAGGAGGAGAGGGGGTAGGGGGGACAGGAGGAGAGGGGGTAGTGGGGACAGGAGGAGAGGGGGTAGTGGGGACAGGAGGAGAGGGGGTAGTGGGGACAGGAGGAGAGGGGGTAGTGGGGACAGGAGGAGAGGGGGTAGTGGGGACAGGAGGAGAGGGGGTAGTGGGGACAGGAGGACAGGGGGTAGTGGGGACAGGAGGACAGGGGGTAGTGGGGACAGGAGGACAGGGGGTAGTGGGGACAGGAGGACAGGGGGTAAGGGGTTAGGAGGAGAGGGGGTAGTGGGGACAGGAGGAGAGGGGGTAGGGGGGTAGGAGGAGAGGGGGTAGTGGGGACAGGAGGAGAGGGGGTAGTGGGGTAGGAGGAGAGGGGGTAGTGGGGTAGGAGGAGAGGGGGTAGTGGGGACAGGAGGAGAGGGGGGACAGGAGGACAGGGGGCAGGGGGGACAGGAGGACAGGGGGTAGGTTGTGTGGGGTGGTGTCTGGTCCTTGGGTAGCTCACTCACCTCTCCTGGAACTGTTTGGAGGGTATGAGGCCTGCGCGAGGGTTGGCATGGCCATCTTGTTTAGCCTGCCACCAGTTGGCATCCTCCTGGCTCATGATCTGAAGGATATCTCCCCTCTTGAAGGCCAGGCCCGCCTCCTTACACGGGATGGCTTTGTCCTCAGCTGGGTCGTAGTCAAACAGTGTCTTCACAAACATCTGGAGAGAGATGGGAGGGGGAGGTTGAGAGAGAAAGAAGTTTTAAAAAGGACGACAGCGGTTTCTTCACATTACCTTTTGTCTCCTCTCCCCACTAGTCACCGTGGCAACATCAAGGTAGGCCGTCGCTACGGCGATCTAAACCTGCCCGGCTTCGGAACCAGATCAGACACACTTCACTGTTGCTTAATGTGATTGGCCAGGAAAGGTCAACACAATCAGGAGTTTGTCTATTACCTGCCTGAAGCCATTGGCTCTAGTCTCTCTGGGTTATTCCATCAACATGGTCTACATCCCAAATGGCACCCTATTCCCGACATAGTGCACTAGTTTGACCAGGACCGATAGGGCTCTGGTGAAAAGTAGTGCACTATAGGGAATGGAGGAGGAACACCCCCACATACTAAAGTCTGTCAGCTGTCTTAGAGCGTGGCGAGAGTTTAACGTCTACTGAGTCACAGACTCTAAATGTGACTCCTACTTCGTTCCGCTTTGTGATCTGGGCTGATTCGCAGGTCCAAATTAACTTCGGTAATCTTTCCCTACTGAAGAGGGAAACATATTTTGCAGAGATGGGCTAATTTATGTTGGCAGTCAGCGGAGGGACACAGCGCGTCATCAACACAACAGAAGTAAGACCTGGGAGAGAGAAAGGAGTGGAGACTTGGACAACTTCCCCGTTATAGCGAAAACAACTCACTACATCTTCACTCCAAGACGCCTAAGCAGTCACAGTAAATTACCAGTCCTTAGCCACTGGGGAATATGTGCAGACAGGAGACAGACAGACAGACAAACAGACAGACAGACAAAGACAGGAGACAGACAGACAGACAAACAGACAGACAGACAAAGACAGGAGACAGACAGACAGACAAACAGACAGACAGACAAAGACAGGAGACATAGACAGACAGACAAACAGACAGACAGACAAAGACAGGAGACATAGACAGACAGGAGACAGACAGACAGACAAAGACAGGAGACATAGACAGACAGGAGACAGACAGACAGACAAAGACAGGAGACTGACAGACAAAGACAGACAGACAGGAGACAGACAGACAGACAAAGACAGACAGACAGGAGACAGACAGACAGACAGACAGAGACAGGAGACAGACAAAGACAGGAGACTGACAGACAAAGACAGGAGACAGACAGACAGACAAGAGACAGACAAGAGACAGCCAGAGACAGACAAGAGACAGACAAGAGACAGACAAGAGACAGACAGTGTCAGACAGACAGTATACAGACACAGACAGACATGAGACAGAAAGACAAGAGACAGACACAGACATAAAGACAGACAAGAGACAGACAAGAGACAGACAGGATACAGACAGACAGGAGACAGACAGACAAGAGACAGACACATACAGACAAGAGACAGACACAGACATAACGACAGACAAGAGACAGACAAGAGACAGACGAGAGACAGACGAGAGACAGACGAGAGACAAGAGACAGACAAGAGACAGACAAGAGACAGACAGACAAGAGACAGACAGACAAGAGACATACACATACAGACAAGAGACAGACAGACATAAAGACAAGAGACATACACAGACATAACGACAGACAAGAGACAGACAAGAGACAGATGAGAGACAGAGAGACAGACGAGAGACAGACAGCCAGAGACAGACAAGAGACAGACAGCCAGAGACAGACAGAGAGAGAGACAGATAGACAGACGGGTAAAGTCTCTGTATGTGTTAGGGTGATTTAAGGAGGGCTACGTTACCATGTGGTGAAATTATGTATCAGATGGGGACACTTTGTTTGGGTCTGAGCAAGGAGGAAACATACTTTCTGGCTCTACAGCCTAACAGCAGGAGGAAACATACTTTCTGTCTCTACAGCCTAACAGCAGGAGGAAACATACTTTCTGTCTCTACAGCCTAACAGCAGGAGGAAACATACTTTCTGGCTCTACAGCCTAACAGCAGGAGGAAACATACTTTCTGGCTCTACAGCCTAACAGCAGGAGGAAACATACTTTCTGGCTCTACAGCCTAACAGCAGGAGGAAACATACTTTCTGGCTCTACAGCCTAACAGCAGGAGGAAACATACTTTCTGGCTCTACAGCCTAACAGCAGGAGGAAACATACTTTCTGGCTCTACAGCCTAACAGCAGGAGGAAACATACTTTCTGTCTCTACAGCCTAACAGCAGGAGGAAACATACTTTCTGTCTCTACAGCCTAACAGCAGGAGGAAACATACTTTCTGGCTCTACAGCCTAACAGCAGGAGGAAACATACCTTCTGGCTCTACAGCCTAACAGCAGGAGGAAACATACTTTCTGGCTCTACAGCCTAACAGCAGGAGGAAACATACTTTCTGGCTCTACAGCCTAACAGCAGTATAAACCAATTCTTCCTTGCTGAAAGCTCCTGCTTCACTCTCCCTCTCCGCTCGTCTTGTCCATCTTTCTTTTTCTCTCTACAGTTTTACACGTGTACCCAATTAGCTCGCACTTCAATGTAGTTATTATAGCCAAGGAAAGAGAGTAAACTAGCTCTTCTCAGAGGGGAGTCTGAAGTTCTGGCAGCGATACACAGGTTCAGATTGATATCTGAAATGACCATATTAAAACCATTAAACTATGACAGAGAGAACAACCCACCCACCCACATGCACCCTGTGTTCTGACAAATGGTATTCCAGCTTGGCTTTTGACCTGAGGCTCAGCTAGGGGACATACTTCCCCTCGCCTCCTCTGTAATTGATAAATGCCTATGAACGACCATACATCACAACTATGAGTTGGAGAATACAGGATACAGCCAGACGGGAGGATTTTCAGTTAGAACAGCCACCTAACGTTACAAGCAACTGCATTGACAGTACACATAAACCTCCAAAACAAACACAAATCTCACATTCACACCAACACATACATAAGTGTTACTGTGGGCAGCTCGACCTGTCAGATACACACTCCTACAGGAGGACCTGGACACTAACAAAAACACACCATGGAATCCAACATGGATTGTACAATAGTACCCACAAGATCCTATCAAACCCTCCCATTCAATCTAGCCATTCCTCTGCCTATATACAGTAGATTTCCCATTGAGTTGATGAGGGATGCGTAGACCCCAGGGACCATATTCATAAAGAGTAGGAATGCTGACAGTGTTGGGGAATAGTGAACTAACTACATGTAGCTTGCTGACAGTGTTGGGGAGTAGTGAACTAACTACCCAATCAGCATAATGAGTACGGCAGGAAGGCAGCAGCAGGACCTTACCTTGGGCTCCTTGCTTGGCGTCTCCTCTTTGATGGCTGGTATTAATTTAAACGTAATGGCCCCTTGGGACTGGGACTGAAACACAGACAACCGAAAGAGAGAGAGAGAGAGAGAGAGAAGAGCGGGAGAGAAAGAGAGCGATATAGAGAGAAAGAGAGAGAGATAGAGATAGAGAGGGAGGGAGAGAGAGAGGGGGGGTAATTCAGTTTCATTGTAAATAACTCAAAACCCAACAAGCCTCATCCAATGAGAAAGCTTTAACCTGAGGATCAGTTTTACTTTTCAACAATTAGGATAGGATGACTGCTGGGGGAGTGGAGCGGAGGGAAGAGGAGAGCCGCCAAGAGGATTCTGGTCCTAAAGCAACCACTGCTTTTAACAGGTCCCAGTCTACCAATTCCAAACTATCTTTCTCTTTCCTCTCTGGCTCCATCTCTACCCAGAGCTGATCTGAGGACTGTGGCAGTGTGTGTGTGTGTGTTTGGAGCGACTACAAAGCCCCCTACAGGGACCCCTCCCTGCCTGTCTCTTCCAGGGGGAGTATGTGGCCCAACATACCCCAAACAGAGGCCTGCTCCTGGGCCTGCTGGTACAGCAGGGCTGGCCAGAGTTTAGCTTAGCTGTCAACACAGATGAATCATAGGGACATGGCCGCCCAGTGAGGATGAGTTAGGAGGAGAGAGTCCTGCCACTACAAACAAGACTGTAAATCTCTATAGCCGCGGGGCCCCGGCACCAAAACACAACTATAAACAGCAGGTCAATGATAACATACACACACAAGCATGGACTAAAATACACACAAGCATGGACTAAAATACACACAGAGATGCACGCACACACACCAGAATGTGGATGATTTCATCCGGCTTCTTGTCATCCACAGGAACGCCGTTCACTTCCCTCAGCACGTCGCCTACATGGATCAGACCTGGGACAGGGACAAGACAGGGGAGAGCGAGAGGGAGGAAGAGAGAGAGGGAGGAAGAGAGTGCACACAAACACAGTTATAGACACACACAATAGAAAATACAGACCTACTAATAGAAATCCTTTGGAAGTTAATATCAGACTAAACAATAAATGTCCAATGCATTTTAAACTGAGTATAATGAATGTGTGAGGTTGTATTGCTTTTGTAACACACAGCTTGGGGGGGTTGTGCTCTGCTCTCCAGCAGTGTGTGGCTCTTCTTCATGCTGGTATTAGTGATTTTTGGGCCCGTATGCAGCAATACCCTTTACAACAGGGCATGACTACACTTTACATTATACACTGAGTACAGGGGGGACGACAGACAGAGACAGACAAACAGCGACAGTGGGTGGAGCGAGAGAGAGGGTGGGTGGGTGGAGAGAGAGAGAGGGTGGGTGGGTGGAGAGAGAGAGAGTGGGTGAGTGGGTGAGTGGAGAGAGAGAGAGGGTGGGTGGGTGGAGAGAGTGGGTGGAGAGAGAGAGAGAGAGTGGCTGAGTGGAGAGAGAGAGAGTGGGTGAGTGGGTGAGTGGAGAGAGAGAGAGAGAGTGGGTGAGTGGAGAGAGAGAGAGAGAGAGGGAGTGGGTGGGTGGAGAGAGAGAGAGAGTGGGTGGGTGGAGAGAGAGAGGGTGGGGGGAGAGAAATATAACTTACCACTTCTGTCTGCTGCTCCACCTCTCATGATCCTGGCGATAAGGATGGCTCCTGTGTGCTCATCACGCTTTATTGTGGCTCCCTGCGTCACAAACACACAAGGAACAGGTCAAAAGATGAAGTATCATATGAAGGTTTCCTTTTTGTTGTTGTTCTTTTTATATTTTCTTTTTCTCCCCAATTTCGAGAGCCGTGCGTCCTCCGAAACACGACCCAACCAAGCCGCACTGCTTCTTGACACAATGCCCAACCCGGAAGCCAGCCGCACCAATGTGTCGGAGGAAACACCGTACACCTGGCGACCGTGTCAGCGTGCACTGTGCCTGGCTCGCCACAGGTGTCGCTAGAGCACGATGGGACAAGGACATCCCTGCCGGACAAACCCTCCCCTAACCCGGACGACGTTGGGCCAATTGTGCCCATGGGTCTCCCAGTCGCGGCCGGCTGTGACAGAGCCTGGACTCGAACCCAGAGTCTCCAGTGGCACAGCTAGCCCTGCGATGCAGTGCCTTAGACCACTGTGCCACCCGGGAGGCCCTCATATGGTGTTACACGTGTACCAATATCCAGAAATACCATCATGACCGTCCAACAGACATTTTCTGGTCAACCATCTCTTCCAACCTGCTACAGCTCTCTATGATTTCCAATCCAAACCCCACTTCAATCAACCACTGGGGTGAATCCCCCTACTGGTTGACATGAACGCCATAGCACAGGCTGTACAGTACAGCTGGGCATTTTCAGTCCAAACCTTTCCGGGCATAGACATCCATCCCGGGACTAGATCTGTCTGGACCGGCCCCCGACTGAAAGAAAAGTGAGGCCCTAGCAGATAGTTAACCTTCAGCCCTGTAGCAGCAGCAGACATCCAGACACTGTCTCCCTCGCCTCTCTCTCTACCCTGTGTTTTCACTGTCGTCTTTACTGCCCCATAGCTGAGACCAGGACACAGAGGGCAGGGGGAGAGACATACAGACAGGATATAGAGGATAGAAGGGATGAGGTTTCAGTGCAGCCAGTAATGCGTTTACCAGGGCTTCTCTTCTCTTCAGCCAGCCAGAGACAATGGGTCCAGGGTGTGCCAACAGCCAACCCGCCGCGCCCTTCCACAAGCAACTTATCGGCACAGTGCTGGATGGTGGACGGACGCTGGCACACAGCGAGACGGCGAAACCTTTTTCAAATCCGACCACAGCATGGAGTGTCATCACCGCCAGCCATCGCCTATCCGACCGGTCCGAGCCAGACGGGTAACGGCTCCGTAGACGTGTAGTCTAGGCACATAGTTAAGAACTAGAATGGCATCATCCCTCGCTCCTCTCGTCTCAAACTGTTATTCACATCATCTTCATTACTGTTATTGTTTCTGTGAAAGAAGAGGCTCCTTTTTATCCACGGTGTGGACTGTGCTTCGTTTCAAACTGTCTAACTGTCTAACCAACTGCCATGTTGTTCTAACCAACTGCCACGAGGGCCTAGCCAGGGGCACTCAAGAGACAACTAGCCTACGTCAATGACGAGGCGGTGGCCAACCAAACGTCTTTCTGTTTCATTGTTCTTGGGCGACCTACCTAAATATAGTACCTCCACAGGTCCAACAATCATGGCTGACAAGCGCAGAGAGATCACTGGTTTCTACCACGTCACCCTCACCGTTTTCTCAACCTGTTCACTCCTAAATGGTTTTCTCCCCCAATAATACTTTCCTAGAGGTTCTTTCCTCTGTGTGACGTTGAGGTAAGAAGACGAGATGGCTGCTGGGCCTGATCGAAAGAGCAGAGGACCTTCCTTTAACATGGGGATAAGACGCTCCTCGGGCCAGAGATCTTCACAGCTTTTCCATTTAATCAAATAGTTTGTCCAATTATGGTAACCAGAGAGGTTTTGGTAGGATAAAATCAGAGGAGGGGTGGAGAGGGCAGAACACTGTCAACCCCTGGTGTCAAGGTCACAGCTAACCCCTTACTGAGACTATAAACAGCTGAAACATGATGCAATAGGAGAGGGAGGGAGACATGAGGAGGGAGGGAGGGAGGGGGCACCAGACAAAGAGGGCAGAGAGAGAATGAGAGATGGAGAGAGAAGGCAAAACAGAGGGAGAGACAGAGAGAGAGAGACAGAGAGATATACAGGTCTGTGTTATCTCCCAGAGCAGTGTCCAGACCGTAGGGGGCGGAGAGTTGCAGCTCTCTGCTTTTCATCCAGTTGGGATGTTTTTGTCAGTGTGTTGTTGGCTGGTGGCCAGGACTGTGATGGATGTTTTTGTCAGTGTGTTGTTGGTTGGGGGCCAGGACTGAGATGGATGTTTTTGTCAGTGTGTTGTTGGTTGGGGGCCAGGACTGTGATGGATGTTTTTGTCAGTGTGTTGTTGGTTGGGGGCCAGGACTGAGATGGATGTTTTTGTCAGTGTGTTGTTGGCTGGGGGCCAGGACTGAGATGGATGTTTTTGTCAGTGTGTTGTTGGCTGGGGGCCAGGACTGTGATGGATGTTTTTGTCAGTGTGTTGTTGGTTGGGGGCCAGGACTGAGATGGATGTTTTTGTCAGTGTGTTGTTGGCTGGGGGCCAGGACTGAGATGGATGTTTTTGTCAGTGTGTTGTTGGCTGGGGGCCAGGACTGTGATGGATGTTTTTGTCAGTGTGTTGTTGGTTGGGGGCCAGGACTGAGATGGATGTTTTTGTCAGTGTGTTGTTGGTTGGGGGCCAGGACTGAGATGGATGTTTTTGTCAGTGTGTTGTTGGTTGGGGGCCAGGACTGAGATGGATGTTTTTGTCAGTGTGTTGTTGGTTGGGGGCCAGGACTGAGATGGATGTTTTTGTCAGTGTGTTGTTGGCTGGTGGCCAGGACTGTGATGGATGTTTTTGTCAGTGTGTTGTTGGCTGGGGGCCAGGACTGAGATGGATGTTTTTGTCAGTGTGTTGTTGGCTGGGGGCCAGGACTGTGATGGATGTTTTTGTCAGTGTGTTGTTGGTTGGGGGCCAGGACTGAGATGGATGTTTTTGTCAGTGTGTTGTTGGTTGGGGGCCAGGACTGAGATGGATGTTTTTGTCAGTGTGTTGTTGGCTGGTGGCCAGGACTGAGATGGATGTTTTTGTCAGTGTGTTGTTGGCTGGGGGCCAGGACTGTGATGGATGTTTTTGTCAGTGTGTTGTTGGTTGGGGGCCAGGACTGAGATGGATGTTTTTGTCAGTGTGTTGTTGGCTGGTGGCCAGGACTGTGATGGATGTTTTTGTCAGTGTGTTGTTGGCTGGTGGCCAGGACTGTGATGGATGTTTTTGTCAGTGTGTTGTTGGCTGGGAGCCAGGACTGTGATGGATGTTTTTGTCAGTGTGTTGTCGGCTGGGGGCCAGGACTGAGATGGATGTTTTTGTCAGTGTGTTGTCGGCTGGGGGCCAGGACTGAGATGGATGTTTTTGTCAGTGTGTTGTCGGCTGGGGGCCAGGACTGTGATGTTTTATAGGTTTCATCGATAAGGAGGGAGGAAGGCTTGTGGCTGGCTGAAGGGTAAATGAAGAAAGAAGTGAATAAGCTTCATCTGTTCTTTGTCATTACCACTCCTTCCCTAATCATATGTCGACTGGAAGTCAGACCCGTCTAGAAGAGTAATTCTAGAACTAGAAGTTGACCCACTACCCTGCTGTCGTGACGGGCCGATCCCTATCCAGGCTAGAGCTACGCCAAGAGGGAGGGAGAGAGAGATGGAGACGGAGGGAGGAATGGATATGATTCCTGGATCACCTCATTGTGAACTCAGCTGAGACACGGTAGGAAAACGAGCTCTACTTGATAAGAGTAGTGCAGTCTTCAGCCAAGTCATCAAACTGACTACTGGAGGGGAGTTAGACAGCCAAGCAACCACCCAACAGGAGCCAGCAGGGTGAGGCCCATTAGGAGAGGAGGAAAGAGGGTGAGGGGAGAGAGGGAAAGAGGGAGAGAGAGTAAGAAAGAGGGAGAGATAAAAAGAGAGAAAGTGGGTGGGGGGGATGAGGGAGGGAGGGAGAAAGTAAGAGAGTGAAATTTAGAAAGACAGAGAGAATGGAGGGTGAGACTGGGGGACAGGTCCTCTCCAGGAGGGAGATATTAGTGACGACTTGTTCACATCAACTAACACCGAGCTGTTGAACTAATGAGCACTTCACGTATAGTACTCTCTCTGATCGTTTGAGAGTTAATGACCACCTTTTCCCTCTCCCACGGCAGTCCACACGTCCTCCCTCCATACCTCCCACCCCTCCCCCTCTCCCACGGCAGTCCACACGTCCTTCCTCCTTACCTCCCACCCCTCCCCCTCGGCAGTCCACACGTCCTTCCTCCTTACCTCCCACGGCAATCCACGCGTCCTCCCTCCTTACCTCCCACCCCTCTCCCCCAGCAGTCCACACTTCTCCTCTCCTTACATCCCACCCCTCCCCCTCTCCCACGGCAGTCCACACGTCCCCCCTCCTTACCTCCCACCTCTCCCCCATGGCAGTCCACACGTCTCCTCTCCTTACCTCCCACCCCTCCCCTTCTCCCACGGCAGTCCACACGTCCCCCCTCCTTACCTCCCACCTCTCCCCCTCTCCCACAGCAGTCCACACGTCCTCCCTCCTTACCTCCCACCCCTCCCCCACAGCAGTCCACACCTCCTTCCTCACCTCCCACCCCTCCCCCCCTCCCATGGCAGTCCACACGTCTCCTCTCCTTACATCCCACCCCTCCCCCTCTCCCACGGCAGTCCACACGTCCTCCCTCCTTACCTCCCACCACTCAAATTTCCTGTCTCCCACGGCAGTCCACACGTCCTCGCTACATCGTTTCAGGGCCTCAACGAGCTGTGCGCCACATGGAGAGGCTGGTACACTTCATTCCCGCTTCTCCCGGGCCAAATGGCGCTTTTCTGTGAGCTAGCTAAAATACCTGACCTGCTTTGGAAGTACTAAGAGAGGTAGAGGCCCCTCCATGGAACAGTTTTGGGATAAATGTTGTAACCCAATGGTGACCTTAACCATACCTCCCCTGTTCTGCTGATGCCCTGTGGTTAACTCTCATCGACAGCACTGATGCATAGCTCCTAATGAGCAAATACATAAACAGCCCTGAACCAAAAGAAGCTCTGGCTTCAAACACTGGGATGGGTGCATACAAGCGCACACACATACAGTTGGGAAAGATTCACTAGCACTAGCCGGCATGGGGCCTCTCCTGAAGCTGCTAACCTGAGGATGGCTGCTCTGTTCGTTAACACAGACCCATCAGCACTCGCTGGCACATGGAAGCCATTTGGGAGACTCCAGTTGCGGACGAGCCAAGGAGAGTTTAACTAGAGCCAGGGAAACGGTGGTGCCCGGGGGTTACCTGAACGCAGGCCAGCCAAAGACTGACTAACAGTCAGACAGACATAGGCCTAGGCTGCATCCCAAATGGCACCCTATTCCCTATATAGTGCACTACCTTCAACCAGGACCCTATGGCCTCTGGTCAAATGTAGTGCACTATATAGGGAGTAGGGTGCCATTTGGAACACACCTAGACAGGCAGGAGGACTTAAGGGTTATGATTGATGTTGGACAATCACAAAGCCTGATGAATGAGCTACACTAGTAAGTAGAGGGGCCACCACTTAACCATCAAGTGACTGGCTAAACCTCGTCATTCTCACGAAATAGATAGCTTAGTTAGCCCAAGAGGAGGGAAACATAAGAAAGTGTCTCTTTTTGTGTGTATTTTGTTTCGTTTTTCGTCCCTCGCCTCCCTAAGAGTCTTCCGACTCAGGGTGGAAGTCTAAAAATAGGCATTACTTATAGGAAGTGAGCGAGCCTCCCTCCCTCTGAAAAATTATATGTTGGAGAAGTTAGCGATGTGGAATCGTCCTGGTGGAATCAGCAGGGCTTTTAGGTTTGGGCTCGGCGGTCAATTACTCATCAGTAAGTAAGGTGATCCTCAGCCTCTGCTCTCCTCTCCCCCTGATCAGCTCCACATGGGAACCTCTGCTCCGACCACTATTACTATATTTTGAACACATAAATGTTTCTGATCGTTATCGTAGGCCCGGCCAAAACTCAATAGCTTAATCTCCGCGGTGTGATGAGAATTGGAGAAATATTCATCCATATCAGACTGTTAGTTATATTCTCTCTCCGAGTCTCTGTGAACGTATAAAAAACACATGCAGAGCGAGACAGGGTTGCCGTATTAAGTACGTGATGACAAATGGCTCACACTTTACATATTCACTCAACTTTGAGAAAGAGGAAAGAGAGAGGGGCTCGGGGGGCTCGGGGACAATCTGGATCGCCTCACGGTATATAGGAGGCGAGCGTGCATTTCTGAGAGCGAACGAGAGTCAAGCGATATCTTCCAGGGCCTTTCAACGTGCGCTGGAGCCACGATGGAGTGGGGCAGGGGCCAGGACAGTTACTGCTGCAGTAGGAGAGACCTCAGCCCTCTGCTCAACACACGTCAGTCAGGACCAGAGCCTACTGGCTGGCTTAGGTTTCAGGGGGCTGGTGGCTGTGGCCCAGGGCAGATAGAGTGAGGTAGGGGCCAGGACAGTTACTGCAACTGCAGACATAGGGCCTATAGGGCTGGATGGCTGGCTGGGCCTTCAGGGGGCTGCGGTAAATAATTATTGGGGATTAAGTATAGGTGCTGGGGGGCCTGGACAGTTATAGCAGCAGTAGGAGAAGCAACAGGAGAGGCTTCAGACCTCAGCACAGCACACTGGGGCTGGTGGCTCTGGCAGGGGTTAGAGGCTGGGTGTCAGGCCTGGCCATGGTGGAGAAACAGAGGACAGAAGTCATCTTACCCAGCCCTAACCCTGCCTGGCTGGGGCTTCAGGGCATCTAGGGTATACGATTGGGGATTGGGAATAAGGGCTGGGCCCAGGGCCATAGGATCTGCTGGCTGGCTGGTTCTTCAGCAGTCTGGTAGCTAGAGCTGGGAGTGGGGCACTGGCTGGAACTACAGGACTGGTGGTGTGGCTGGGGCTTCAGGAGTCTGGGTGTGTGTGGCCTGGTCATAGTGGAGAGCCAGAGGGGATCCTCTTACCCCCCCCCCCCTCAACCTGCCAGCAAAAACAAGCATGCGTCTCCATTTCACACACACATCCCTCAGTCCGTAACGACCACTCATAACATTGTCTGAGCCTGTGGCATTCAACAAATATTATTTTTCCCTGCAAATTGAACGAGACAAGAAAAAACAAATGTGAGTGGTCGGGCCAGTGGGCGAGAACGTGTTTTGACATGATGTCACTTAACAGCAAATTGTAACGGCGACAATAAACTCTCACTTTGGCTCGGCAAGTCCGCTACCTGCCACCATGTTGACTGAAGTATTTAGGATATAAATACACATGTAGTGGAAACCACATGCTAGCATTTTGCTCTCACCAGATGTTGACTGTGGAAAATAGAATCACAATGGAAACAAGGCCTCCTGGACATTAAAAGGCAATTACCTCCAATCATATCTCTAAAAGTGTGTCATTCAGCCTTACGTCAGACGGATGGCATATCACCCCCATTACATATAGGACCATTCAGAAACAGAGCCAACTGAGCATTATGAGGCCTTGCATACTAATCCCAGAGAGAAAATACAAAGCATCGTCTGAAAAACGGAATGAATGAAAGAAAGTAAAGTGATACTCAGGTAATATAGTAATGAATGTATGTGGTCATGATTGAGAAATTCAGTTCGTAATTCACGGTGGTACTCCTACATTATAATACAGAGCAGGAGATCATTCACTGTGGTACTCCTACATTATAATACAGAGCAGGAGATCATTCACTGTGGTACTCCTACATTATAATACAGAGCAGGAGATCATTCACTGTGGTACTCCTACATTATAATACAGAGCAGGAGATCATTCACTGTGGTACTCCTACATTATAATACAGAGCAGTAGATCATTCACTGTGGTACTCCTACATTATAATACAGAGCAGGAGATCATTCACTGTGGTACTCCTACATTATAATACAGAGCAGTAGATCATTCACTGTGGTACTCCTACATTATAATACAGAGCAGGAGATCATTCACTGTGGTACTCCTACATTATAATACAGAGCAGTAGATCATTCACTGTGGTACTCCTACATTATAATACAGAGCAGGAGATCATTCACTGTGGTACTCCTACATTATAATACAGAGCAGGAGATCATTCACTGTGGTACTCCTACATTATAATACAGAGCAGGAGATCATTCACTGTGGTACTCCTACATTATAATACAGAGCAGTAGATCATTCACTGTGGTACTCCTATATTATAATACAGAGCAGGAGATCATTCACTGTGGTACTCCTACATTATAATACAGAGCAGGAGATCATTCACTGTGGTACTCCTACATTATAATACAGAGCAGTAGATCATTCACTGTGGTACTCCTACATTATAATACAGAGCAGTAGATCATTCACTGTGGTACTCCTACATTATAATACAGAGCAGTAGATCATTCACTGTGGTACTCCTACATTATAATACAGAGCAGTAGATCATTCACTGTGGTACTCCTACATTATAATACAGAGCAGTAGATCATTCACTGTGGTACTCCTACATTATAATACAGAGCAGTAGATCATTCACTGTGGTACTCCTACATTATAATACAGAGCAGGAGATCATTCACTGTGGTACTCCTACATTATAATACAGAGCAGGAGATCATTCACTGTGGTACTCCTACATTATAATACAGAGCAGGAGATCATTCACTGTGGTACTCCTACATTATAATACAGAGCAGGAGATCATTCACTGTGGTACTCCTACATTATAATACAGAGCAGTAGATCATTCACTGTGGTACTCCTACATTATAATACAGAGCAGGAGATCATTCACTGTGGTACTCCTACATTATAATACAGAGCAGGAGATCATTCACTGTGGTACTCCTACATTATAATACAGAGCAGGAGATCATTCACTGTGGTACTCCTACATTATAATACAGAGCAGTAGATCATTCACTGTGGTACTCCTACATTATAATACAGAGCAGGAGATCATTCACTGTGGTACTCCTACATTATAATACAGAGCAGTAGATCATTCACTGTGGTACTCCTACATTATAATACAGAGCAGGAGATCATTCACTGTGGTACTCCTACATTATAATACAGAGCAGTAGATCATTCACTGTGGTACTCCTACATTATAATACAGAGCAGGAGATCATTCACTGTGGTACTCCTACATTATAATACAGAGCAGGAGATCATTCACTGTGGTACTCCTACATTATAATACAGAGCAGGAGATCATTCACTGTGGTACTCCTATATTATAATACAGAGCAGGAGATCATTCAATGTGGTACTCCTACATTATAATACAGAGCAGGAGATCATTCACTGTGGTACTCCTACATTATAATACAGAGCAGTAGATCATTCACTGTGGTACTCCTACATTATAATACAGAGCAGGAGATCATTCACTGTGGTACTCCTACATTATAATACAGAGCAGGAGATCATTCACTGTGGTACTCCTATATTATAATACAGAGCAGTAGATCATTCACTGTGGTACTCCTATATTATAATACAGAGCAGGAGATCATTCACTGTGGTACTCCTATATTATAATACAGAGCAGTAGATCATTCACTGTGGTACTCCTATATTATAATACAGAGCAGGAGATCATTCACTGTGGTACTCCTACATTATAATACAGAGCAGGAGATCGTTCACTGTGGTACTCCTACATTATAATACAGAGCAGGAGATCATTCACTGTGGTACTCCTACATTATAATACAGAGCAGTAGATCATTCACTGTGGTACTCCTACATTATAATACAGAGCAGGAGATCATTCACTGTGGTACTCCTACATTATAATACAGAGCAGGAGATCATTCACTGTGGTACTCCTACATTATAATACAGAGCAGTAGATCATTCACTGTGGTACTCCTACATTATAATACAGAGCAGGAGATCATTCACTGTGGTACTCCTACATTATAATACAGAGCAGGAGATCATTCACTGTGGTACTCCTACATTATAATACAGAGCAGGAGATCATTCACTGTGGTACTCCTACATTATAATACAGAGCAGGAGATCATTCACTGTGGTACTCCTACATTATAATACAGAGCAGGAGATCATTCACTGTGGTACTCCTACATTATAATACAGAGCAGGAGATCATTCACTGTGGTACTCCTACATTATAATACAGAGCAGGAGATCATTCACTGTGGTACTCCTACATTATAATACAGAGCAGGAGATCATTCACTGTGGTACTCCTACATTATAATACAGAGCAGGAGATCATTCACTGTGGTACTCCTACATTATAATACAGAGCAGGAGATAATTTGTGACTTCTTAGAGTGGTACTCAGCAGATGAAAGATCTTACTGTCAGTGAAATAAAGAAAAGTGTATATGTTCAACGATTTTTCTACTTCTAGTAGTTAATGCCACGGTAACTGCTCCTGTGTGTGTGTGTGTGTGTGTGTGTGTGTGTGTGTGTGTTTGTTAGCTGCCTCCCTCCATCCTCTCCACCTGTTTTATTAAATCACTTGTGATTACAACTAATAAAAACCTACGCAGAGAAACTCTGGCTAAAAGGTCCTCTTTTATTTCCTTAACCCTGCTCTTGACCTGGGAGTGCAATTAACAGGTCTTATGAGAAAAGGGAAAATTGCAGGTCATTATCATGATAATTCCAGGGAGGAGTCGGAGCTGCCAGATAGTCTGTGTTGGAGTCTGTCCTGGGAAAGACGGCTTCCAGTTCATTTTTCTTACCCTCCTCCTCCTCATCCACAGGCTCTTAATGTTAGATCGTCATTACACACTCTCTGAGAAAACCTATTGAGCAGATCAACCTCAGCATTTCAGCTGTTTGTGTGTTGAGTCTGAATCCAGGTTTCACAGTGTGTGTGAGTCAGCATGTATTCGTATGCTCTGCGGGTTGCTGTTTCTGTCCTGAGGTGTGTGTGTGTATACACAATGACAGTTATCGTGTCTCTCTCTCTCTCTCCCTCTGAGAATGTTTAGTGTTTTCTTCTGAAATTATCCCGCCAGGAAAACATCACTTTCAGATGTCACCTCTCATCTCCATAAGTGGCCTGGGAAACCCCCAGAGCGAGGTCGCCTGGAGCGCCGCACAGGGACAGGCAACAATGCACACAATCACCACCTCACCTCCAGCTCTCGTAATGCCGCACGGACGGAGCACTGACGCACGGAACTCGGAACACGCTTTGGGGAGAGGAAGCAACTAGATATTATACAAACAAGATGGGAAAGAGTGTTCAAGAGGCCTGAAACCATTCTAGGCGTTTAAGATTACCGATGATAGGGTAATGTGGTGGATCACTCTCCAGACTGGCATGAGCTAGATCTGATCACATCATAAGACACACAGAGAGAAGTGACCTTGACCTCTACAGCTGACATGTGGTGAGTCTGGCTTTCCATCAAACACTCAACCAGCCACATAATCACCCAATCAGATGAAGTTACAATCAGAAGAAAATATGAAACTTAATAGGTTGGGGTACTGGTTAGAAGGAATTAGTCAAAACTGAAACTACAGATCTGAAATCTCTATACTGTTACAAGTTCCAAATCTAACAGGCTTCGGGTAAAAGAGAGGAGGGCGCGTGCTCTACCACCATGGAAGCAAACACTCCATCCACGTTCTACTGCCAGTTACAAAAAAGACATGTACAAGTGATCAAATCCAATAGCATCACCAAACCAGAACGGCCCAGACGTTTCCTCATGTTTTACACTCTAGAACATTCTAGAACAATCCATCTTCCTCACAGAGCTCCAAACCCACAGCCAATCCATCAAATGAAAGATGCATGGGTTTTAAAGCACACGGCTCGATCTGTAAAACACTAACATGTGTCCCGCCTGCCTCCCATAATTTAATCTAATGCTCCATTAATCTCAGTGTCGTTACCAACGACTTGATTGTCACACGCTAATGTAAACAGACAACAAAGGGAACATCCTCATATCTCGTTTTAAACGGCTTCAGTGTCATTATGTACGACTTTCATTGACTAAATAGTTGAAATTAACAAAAGCTCGTCTCAAAATATATTTTGTATTTATTTGTTGTGCACCGCAATCTCCAAGCCAAAGGTATTAAGAGTCTATTGCGAGACAGACAGACAGAGAGACACAGAGAGAGACAGACCGAGAGAGAGAGAGACAGACAGAGAGAGACAGACCGAGAGAGAGAGAGACAGAGAGAAATGGGGGGGTAACATCTTGACTATCTGGGTCTCTGCACGTGTTTACAGACTGACTCTGAGAGTCAAATGAAGAAGAGATGAGGCAGGAGGAGTGATCCAACAGCTCTAATGGTGCCAGAATGGTGAAGTGAAGGCTGAAGCCCAGATGGAAAATCACAGTCTGCCTTTTGACATACCAATATCTGATTGTGATGCCAGTCATTCTCTCGTTCCTTCCTGGAAGAACAGAATGTCATGTGTGCAGTAAGGTCTGATCGGCAGCAATCTAAAGCAGTAGGGGTGATCGGAAACGCTCAGCAAACATCAACATAGTAGTCTAAAAGACAAGTTGAGTATTTCAGGATTCTTAACGAGGAGCCCAGCTGATCCAGTGAGAGTGGGTGGTCAGGAGTTGCATTGATTAGGTACAGGGCAGAGCCAACTGGATGGCATGCCACTGACATAGCCAGACATCCACACAGGAGATGATGTCCATGGTATGGAGGGTGTTTTCCATCGAGTTACACCCACCATGGCACGGTCACTCTTGATGGGAAAACCCATCCACTCACGCAAGGAGAGAGACAGAGAGAGAGACAGAGACAGAGAGAGAGACAGAGACAGAGACAGAGACAGAGACAGAGAGACAGAGAGAAAAAGAGACATTGAGCCTGTCGGGTTCCTGGCTGGGTGTTTTGACAGCTCCTAATGATGCCTAACAACCTGGGAATGGAGGGTCGAGTGTCTGGGGGTTTGGACGGCTGGGCCGAGTGATGGAAAGACGTGCGTTCCTAATGGGACCCTATTCCCTATATTTCGACCAAAGCCCATAGGACAACCGTAGTAAAGGACAACAGAGAGAGAGAAATAGGGAAGAGTCAGACAGACAGAGACAAAATGGAGAGAGAGACGTGGAGAAGAGAATGAGACGGACAGCAGAGAAAGATGAAGAGGAGTGATATAGTGGTGTAGAGATGAAGGGATTCAGAAGAGAGGGGGCACAGAGAGAACAGAGGAGAGTGAGCCATAAAAAAACACAACACAGGGCGGGGCAAACACAGCAAGGACCTCCACCTTTACATCTTCATCACAGGGTTTAAAAACAGCCAAACGAGAGGAGTAGGACACATCGACCACAGTCTTCGGTTTTTGCTTCCCAAATGGCACCCTTTTCCCACTAACTTTGACCACCGCCTGGTCAAACCTAGTGCATTATATATATATAGTGTACTACCTTTGACAGCAGACCTGGATTCTCCCTAATGTTTTCACGTTATCCAACGGGCAGAAGTCAAGCCTGCGGTATCCCTGTAGCTGAGTTTCTCTCTAAAACATTATTTTTTCCCCATTTAAGGCTTTTCAGGGTACTTTCTTTCCAAAATGCTGTCAGTCTATAGTCAGGCTCTTTATCACCATAAGGCTAATGCACTGGCCACCCTATTGGCCCAGGTAAAAAGTAGTGCACTATATTGGGAATAGGGTGCCATTTGGGACACAGACCCTATCCCAGGCAGCACTCGGCGCAGACAGAAGTTGGTCTTGACGCAACTCTTGCGTTCGTTCCACTCAAATGTAGTTTTGGGTAACCTTATCCAAAATAACACATACTTCCAATAAAAATAACACAGCTGGCCTCATTTCTGCAGCAGGCAGTGAGCACCCACATGTTGATGCCTCCCTCTCTCCAAACCCAATTATTTCATTGTCCCGACATTCAACCTAATAAATCAGTAGGTTTGGGTTACAAGTGGGAGTCAAAGTATAGACTGAGGGGTCCCTGAAAATAAAGATGGAGTTTTTACGTTTGACTAAAATACGGCATGTAGTCACGGTCCGGAAAATTATAGCAATTCATCCGCGCTACTGAATACAATCCACTCAACTAATCACAATTAAGTTAATGGATGAGTCACCAGGAAAGGTCTCAGCATGCTAACTACAGTCCCCTGAAGACACAGCCAAAACACACAGAGACAGAGAGAGAGAGACAGAGAGAGAGAGACAGAGAGAGAGAGACACAGAGAGAGACACAGAGAGAGACACAGAGAGAGACACAGAGAGAGACACAGAGAGAGAGACAGAGAGAGAGACAGAGACAGAGACAGAGACAGAGAGACAGAGAGACAGAGAGACAGAGAGAGAGAGAGAGACAGAGAGAGAGAGAGAGAGAGAGAGAGAGAGAGAGAGAGAGAGAGAGAGAGAGAGAGAGAGAGAGAGAGAGAGAGACAGAGAGAGACAGAGAGAGACAGAAACAGAGAGAGACAGAAACAGAGAGAGAGACAGAAACAGAGAGAGAGACAGAGAGAGAGACAGAGAGAGAGAGAGAGACAGAGAGAGACAGAAACAGAGAGACAGAAACAGAGAGAGAGACAGAGAGAGAGACAGAGAGAGAGAGAGAGACAGAGAGGGAGAGGAAATAAATTAACCAGATACTGTACAGCGCTCTTGTCATGATGTTAAGTTTGAGAATTCCAGGCTGATTATGTGAAATTGCGAGTTAAAGGGCACACACATCCAAGTCAATTTGGCGCAGTGCATAATGAAGACCCTACACAATTTAGGGCCATTACTGGTAGAGATGCTAAAACGGCGGTGACTTCAGCGTGACCACATGACTGCTACAGTACTGCCTTTATAGACAAAGCACACTGTAATGACAGCTCACTCCTCATTGGCTGACACAGCCTAATCACTCCAACTGGGGATCCTCCTCCTATCAAACCTTCTGTCTGAATGATGGTTTTCGGTTATTTGATTTCAATACAGGACTATCTGAGAGAAAGGTATTTTCAGTGCGGGTTGCAGGTACAGTGATGATGATGCCAATTGGATACTGTAATATTTGGATATGATATCTCAACGTGACTACAGTCATTTCCTCATGGCGAAGCTATGGGTTATTATTAGGCAGCCCTGGTTGTGAGTCTACAGACAGACTATGGCCACATACATAGTGCTCCCTCTGGTCTACAGTCAGTGAGAGAGTCACCCATAGTAGTGATGAGTAGTGAACAAGTTGTCAACCAACCCAGACTGGAGGGAGGGAAACCGTGTGAAGGCCTGGCAGGACCATGATTACAGAGAGAGGAACAGTGGGAAACGAAGGCAGTGGGTTGGTGTGTGACATGACCCAGACCAGACCAGAGAGTGGGTAGAAGCCCTTGACTGGCTCTCTCATCAACCTACACGCTAGACCCTTCCCTCTCCGTCCCAGTCGCCAACGGCTTGCCACATGTAAATAGAATCCTCACCATCAAGTGTTCAGACGTGACATTTGAGAGATGGACAGCCGGCGGCCATAACTCGGTCAGAGAGCCCATTGTAGCTTGTTTTGTTTTCAGTGGCTGGCAGTTAGCACAGGATTCCTCCTCCCCTTCCACTGCCAAGCCTCAATTACAGCAGACCACTGAGATTAGAGGCGCAAGTCTACGCCGGGTCCTTCAGGCAGTGAGAGGATAGCCCGACATGACCATGAGATTAAACCACACTGAGCGGATGGAAGGACAAGACATAGACTCAGTCTATTAAGCTTGGACCCCTTTACATGGCTCTGTACAGCTCAGGATTCAGAAACACTGAGAGGAGAAATAACTAACTAACAAAAACAATTCAACTTGACCGGGCCTGTGTGTAAATCAATTGATGGTTTCTGAAACGAGACCTTACGACAGCAGCAGCAGTAGTAGCAGTAGCAGTAGTAGTAGCAGCAGTAGTAGTAGCAGCAGTAGCAGTAACAGTAGCAGCAATAGTAGTAGTAGTAGTAGCAGTAGTAGTAGCAGCAGCAGTAGC
The DNA here is from genome assembly GCF_045679555.1 of Salvelinus alpinus. Lineage (NCBI taxonomy): Eukaryota > Metazoa > Chordata > Actinopteri > Salmoniformes > Salmonidae > Salvelinus > Salvelinus alpinus. Next base: position 77,674,076 of record NC_092093.1, read on the forward strand.
AGCAGTAGTTGTAGTAGTAGCAGTAGTCGTCGTCGCAGCAGTAGTAGTAGTAGCAGCAGCAGTAGTAGTAGTAGCAGTAGTAGTAGCAGCAGTAGTAGTAGCAGCAGTATCAGCAGCAGTAGTAGTAGCAGCAGTATCAGCAGCAGTAGTAGTAGTAGCAGCAGCAGCAGTAGTAGTAGTAGCAGCAGTAGTAATAGTAGTAGCAGCAGTAGTAGTAGTAGTAGTAATAGCAGTAGCAGTAGTAGAAGCAGCAGCAGTAGTAGTAGTAGTAGTAGCAACAGTAGTAGTAGCAGTAGTAGCAGTAGCAGTAGTAGCAGCAGTAGTAGTAGTAGTAGTAGTAGTAGTAGTAGTAGCAGTATCAGCAGCAGTAGCAGCAGTCGCAGTAGTAGTAGCAGTAGTAGAGGTACCAGTAGCAATAGTAGTAGTAGCAGTAGTAGTAGCAGTAGCAGCAGCAGTAGTAGCGGTACCAGTAGTATTAGCAGTAGCAATAGTAGTAGTAGCAGCAGTAGTAGTAGCAGTAGTAGTAGTAGCAGCAGTAGCAGTAGTAGCAGCAGTAGTAATATCAGCAGCAGTAGTAGTAGTAGTAGCAGTAGCAGTAGTAGTAGTAGCAGTAGCAGTAGTAGTAGCAGTAGTTTGGGCTATAGTAGTAGTAGTAGTAGTAGTAGTAGTAGTAGTAGTAGTAGCAGTTTGGGCTATAGTAGTAGTAGTGGTAGTAGCAGTTTGGGCTATAGTAGTAGTAGTAGTAGTAGTAGTAGCAGTTTGGGCTATAGTAGTAGTAGTAGTAGTAGTAGTAGTAGCAGTTTGGGCTATAGTAGTAGTAGTAGTAGTAGTAGTAGCAGTTTGGGCTATAGTAGTAGTAGTAGTAGTAGCAGTTTGGGCTATAGTAGTAGTAGTAGTAGTAGTAGTAGCAGTTTGGGCTATAGTAGTAGTAGTAGTAGTAGCAGTTTGGGCTATAGTAGTAGTAGTAGTAGTAGTAGTAGTAGTAGCAGTTTGGGCTATAGTAGTAGTAGTAGTAGTAGTAGTAGTAGTAGCAGTTTGGGCTATAGTAGTAGTAGTAGTAGTAGTAGTAGCAGTTTGGGCTATAGTAGTAGTAGTAGTAGTAGTAGTAGTAGTAGTAGCAGTTTGGGCTATAGTAGTAGTAGTAGTAGTAGCAGTTTTGGCTATAGTAGTAGTAGTAGTAGTAGTAGCAGTTTGGGCTATAGTAGCACAGCTAAAACAATAAGGACCTAGAGGACATTCCAGAGCCAGGGCTGACTGAGTGAAGTGAATGCCACCTATTACAATGACCAGCCAGTGGAACATGGAAGGAGAAGGTTGGAGGCTCCAGTTCTGGAACCCCAAATTACTTTAGGTGTGTTCTATTACTCTCCGGTTCGCCTGGGGTGTGGTTAGGGGGGAGGGGGGTGGTGTGGTGCCGGGCAGGCCGAGAGCCAATGGAACCTCAAAATAGAGCGAAACCAGTCAAAACAGGACAGCACTGTTACATGCACAGACCAGATCAAAACAGGGTCGTGGCCTCCACACACACAACAAAGGGCGGTGTTCTGATGACAGAGCTCTGTGACAGGGTGGGAGGGACAGGAAGAGAACTGTCAAGCCAGGCAGGACACTGAGTTCAGGACAGGGATATATATATACATATGTGTGAGAGAGAGAACAGTAGAGAGAGAAAGAGGAAGAGAAGGATGGAGATCGAGAGATGAGAAAGAGAGGAGAGGGTGAGAGACCAGACCTGCCAGTTGACCACAGACGGGTGGCTGTTAGACAGCAGCGGCGAGAGAGAGAGAGAGAGAGAGAGAAGACCAGGGGAATGTGTGGTATGTCTGTCAGAGTGGAGAGAAGGAACTGGAGCAGCCACCCAGGAAGTAAAGGATGAGAGTGAGAAAGGGAACAAGGCCAAAACCACGGCCGCCTCCCAAACTACCCCCTATTCTCTTTGCAGTGCACCACTTTTGAACAGGGCCCATAGGTCTCTGGCCAAAAGTAGTGCACTATGTAGGGAATAGGATGCCACAGCCCATGCTGCTGCTACTGATGCTCTTGCTGGGGTCAGACATCGCCGTGCGGACGTGAGCTGGGAGCGCCATGAGGGAACACCACAAGGGAGGAAACCAAGCCAGATACTGTTCATGGGCCAGACTGACTTACAGAACAGTACACAGAAACGATGGGAGTACCAGTCCAGTAATGTTACAGAGTGGTCTCATCTGGTTCTGCAGACTTCAGGTACAGAGTAGCACCATCTCAAACTGACTATTGGTCATTGAAGAACACAGGGAACACGTTGTTGATGTGGCCAGAGTTGTGAGAGGGACTTACGAGAGGCTCCTTGTTCTTGACCAGCCGTATGATCTTCACTGAGACCTCGTCATCATCGATGTCATCGGGCAGCGGAGGCAGCTCGGGGTCGTAACTCTTCTGGGCCACCGTGTCATGGACAGACAGAAGACTCTACGGAGGAGAAGAAGAGGGGGATAAAGGAGGAGAGCGATAGAGGGGGCAGAGGGAGAGGAAAGAGAAGGATTAGGGTTACCATGCACGACACAATGCCTACATCCCTACACGGAGACAATGTGCAGTTAACAACAGCATACAGCCAAACTACAGAGAACTCCTACAATACGCAGAGGCCCTTTCAACTAGAGCGAGAGAAAAGGCAGACAGAAACTAAGAAGGGAGGAAGTCCCTCCTCTGAACATTATGAATGGCTATGCCTGCCTCAAGTACCTGATGATGGATTTGATTTGGTTAAGCTCCCGTTATTCTATCTACATGTGTTAATTGCCATTAAGGCTCATAGTCTGCTCATAGATCTTCCTGATTAAAGGAGGTTAGCGCCGCTCGTCCCGAGGTCGCGCTGAGACGCTATGAATCATGGGGGATGTTAAGGAGGACAGAGGAATGGAGGACCAGTGTGTGTGTGTGTGTGTGTGTGTGTGTGTGTGTGTGTGTGTGTGTGTGTGTGTGTGTGTGTGTGTGTGTCGGGACTGCTCCCACGGGAACGCTAGCTTAGCTGATGTTCAGCAACAGACAGAGCGAGGAGCAAAGTAATGAAGTTCTCAGCCGCCTCACATATTTCACACTCTCACAAGCAGCAGCAGAGCGAGAAGAAACGGGACGACACAGACGAGAATGATCGCATTCAGAGTCATTTTTCAAACTATTTAACGGCTCTGTGTCCTCTCCAAATGCTGCTGGAAACGCGCCGCTTTTTCCACGAAATAAAAAACATTGTCCAGTCACCTGCCAGAAAGAGGAGGGTGAGAGAGGAGGAGGACAGAGAGGAGGGGAGGAGCAGTCTGTTTTATGACATGGGAGCACACTGCACTACAGCGTTCAAGATGTTCCTAAAGAAGACCAGATGAGAGGAGACGGAGGAGGAGGAGGAGAAAGAGGAGAGAGGAGGAAGAGGAAAAGGAGAAAGAGGAGGAAGAGACAGGAGGAATAGGAGAAAGAGAAGGAGGAAGAGAACTGGTGTGATGTGCCCCAAGCTCCACTGGGAGTCAGTCTGAGTCTATCTGATAATCAGCAGCAGATACACACAGGCCTGGTCTTCTCCTTCATTCTATGACCCTACGGTCCAGAAACATCTCCATCCCTCCCTCTCTCATAACCGACTCACTGATTCTACTAGCCAGTGTTTTAAAGCAGCCTGCACCTGATCGTGCTCCATTCAGAGCTGAATAAAATATTACAGTACAAATATTTTCAGAGGAACGCTCTCTTTCTCGTGATTTGCTAAGGCCACATCTCTTCTATCCGTTTGTCTCCTTTCTTCTCTTTTTGGGAGGTTAGAGAACACGTTTAATGTGGCGTTGTATCGCGAGCGGAGTATTTTTTGGGGGGCTCCGAGGATAGACAGACAAACGGACGGACACAGTCAGTGTCCCCAGCCGCCCTGGTGAGGTGTCACCACAACACCTGATCTGGTTCCTCAAGAACACCAAGGACTGTTACTATGTGCCAATCACAGCTTGTTCCTGCTTCAACCACGGAACAGACCAACCCTACCGCAACATCACTTCCTTAAGTTAACCCAGCTCACCTCAGGCCTCACAGGGCTCCCCCTCCACTCTCGGTTTCCTTGTGTGTGTGTGTACGCCTTCGTATGAGTCTTCATAGCGAACCCCTACTCACTATCCTTTATCCGACTGACCTGCCATGTGTTGCTTCCTCTACATCCTTACTAGTCTCAGGTTACCATACTCCCTCTCTAACATCAGGAAGTCTGGAGACCGCGGTTGGATCCCTATCCACTCATCAATGCCCACCACTTCCCCTGTCAGGTCCTAGTTGACACTCACCCCACCTCCTGTCCCCTGACAGGTCGTAACAGCCTGGCCGGTAATGTCTTGTAAAAACTCCCCATCACAAGCAGAGACTAGCATCAACAGCACCAGGCTAATAGGTAGCACATGGCAGAGAGGCAGGGCAGACCCCTGGCTTGTGGTGGCTGCTGACACACTCACACAGGGACGAACGCATACACACACACAGAGACGAACGCATACACACACACACCACACACACACACAGGGCAGCGCATGGAAGCATTTTTCTGGGTCAACGACAGTGAGCAGATCCTGTTATGTTTTAGAGTCAGTATTCTGTGTGTGTGTGTGTGTGTGTGTGTGTGTGTGTGTGTGTGTGTTCATATATGTGTCTCCTAATTGAATGTAGAGCTGATATCCTTGCTGGAACTGAATGGTTCAGCTGGAGCAGGAGCTGGGCCTCCTATACAGCCTGGGTTACGGCGAGACCGAGCCTAAGTCCCAAATGGAACACTATTCTCTATATGGTGTACTACGTTTAACCATGGCCCACAGGGCACAAGGTGCCGTTTGGGACACAACAGAGTTGAACACAACAGAACACAGCACAGCAGGGCTCTGGAGCAGTGGGTTAAGTGCCAGCCTAGCACCGTCTGCCTCTGCAGGATGAAAAAGGACTCTGCAACAGACAAGCCCAGTTTAATGAGCGCTAGATGCCAGGAATGACCAGGAGGTTTATTTGGACAAGCTCAGTGATCTGTTTTTATAGGATCCCTATTATGTCTAATGAACACAAACACCGCCAGGCTCTCAAAGTACTGAAAGCAGGGCGAGCCCAGCCCGGTCTCGGAGGTATCCTGAGGTGCGGACCAAATGGCATCCTTTTCCCCACTTTTTACTGGAACCCTATGGACCCTTGGTCAAAAGTAGTGCACTATGTAGGGAGTAGGGTGCCAATTGAGATTCTTATTCTGAAGTCCCTGACCCAACGATGTGGTAGGCAGAGAGGCCGAGACCCCCCCCCTCCCCGGAAACAGACAGCCGTCATAATTGGCACTTTCATCACTGTCAACGTTAGTGTTTCTGAGGAGGTTAATATGGGCAGGGGTTGTTTATTCATCTGGGAATCATAACGGGAGAGAGAGGAGGGGAGGCGGGTGAGTGTGTATGTGTGCATATGCGTGTGTGCGTAGAAAAGCACTTTTAAAACGCTGTGATGTATGTCCTGCCCTAGGAATGGATCCTTTCAGCCATAATGGAGAGTGACACAGTTACTATCACACAGACACCATTCAGAGCCCAGCCAGCTGATTGTGTTTTACATGGACCTGGGAAGGTGTCGGTGCCCCAGTAGAACGGACACATCTCTGTTCAGCCATCAAGAGAGACAGAGTGACGAGGGGGAGGGAGAGACACAGACAGAGAGTGAGAGGGAGGGAGAGACACATACAGAGAGTGAGGAGGAGGAAGAAGGGAACTAGCCACTCAAATCAGACGGCTTCCAAACCTCAGTCAGTCAGTGAATGTGTCACAGTCAAAACGTTCCCCCTTCCACCGTTCCCCGGCACTCTGGCTAGCTGCTGCTGAGGTTAATCTATCGTGACCGAGTGCTTCTGCTGCTTGAAACTAGAAGACCGTCGTTGTGACGGTTTACCCAGGGAGCGTTAAAACTATCCGACCGGCAACGTTGTGCCCAAACCATACAGACACCAGCCAGGGTGGAGAGAGGGAGGGGAAGGGGGAGATAGGGGGAGTGTGTGTGTCCATGCATGCGTGTCAGTGTGTGTACACTAGGGTATCTATGAACAGACCGCTCCGGGGGAAGGAGAGATGAGAGACAGACAAGGGAGAGGCCCCTACTTAGCAGCACCGAGCAGGCGGAGGCAGTATGTGAGTGTGTGTGTCCCCGTGCGTGCAATGCTTGGACCACTCCCCCGTCTCAGTCTCTCATCTTTCCTTCCTCCGGAGCGGTCGGCCCTAGTGAACGATGAGTTTCTACGAGGAGAGAGAGCTCCCCTGAGATGGTTCAATGCTGGGCCGTAAAACAACCTGCAAACTCTATCAAAACCCAATTAATGTCCTGACACCGGCACGCTCCGTGGCAGAAGAGAGTCTCCAAAGGGCAAGTCCCTTTGGAGATATTTTTTATATCCCAAATGACACTCTATTCCCTATATAGTGCACTACTTTTGTCCAGAGCCTAAGGCACTATATAGGGAGCCATTTGAGACGAAGCCATAGCATAGTGAAGCAGGCAGCACTCCCTCCAACAGACAGACTGCAGATATGATGAATTCACACACACACACGCACGCACGCACGCACGCACCCACACCCACACCCACACCCACACCCACACCCACACCCACACACAGGATTCCCCTGATGTTCAGTGTGAGGGGGTCCATCTGACTCTATTCATCTTGTAACTGTTCTCTCTCCGTCCTGCTGTTTGACATGATGGAGACAGAGGCAGAGCTCCAAGATGTGTTTTTCTGGCAACGTTCTGTCTGTCTGACAGTGTGACGGCCTGAGTCATATCTAGGGTGTCTCTCCAAACCTCTCACCAGACACACACGCACACAAACACCTGCACACACACACAAACACCTGCACACACACACAAACACCTGCATTTACACACACACACAAACACACACACCTGCGGTCTGCATGATCATCTAACGTTTGAGATTTACGTCTAACAAGAGAGAGACAGCAGCCAGAGAATTGTTAAAAGGAGAGAAGAAGAAATAAGCCTTTAAAAGCTTGAAGAAGTGCTGTATCCGTTGGTGTGATATCATCTGGCTGACCTGTGGAGGAACAGAGAAGTCATGTATCATAGAGGACACAGGAGGCTGCTGAGGGGAGGACGGCTCATACTAATGGCTGGAATGGAGCGGCAACAAACACCTGGAAACCATGTGTTTGATACCATTCCACTAACTCCACTCCAGCCGTTACCACAAGCCCGTCCTCCCCAATTAAGGTGCCACCAACCTCCTGTGGAACCTACGGATGCGTCCCAAATGGCGCCTTATACCCTTTATAGTGACCAGGGCCCTGGACAAAAGTAATGCACTATATAGGGAATAGGGCACCATTTGAGACAGAACCTAAAGCACAGCTAGGACGTGATGTCATTGTTGGCGGGAGACGGGAGAAATAACGCACGGATGCAAGATTGACTGAGTACCATGTAGAAGGATGGGGTATGGAGTGACTGGGTGTGTTCTGTGTACCATGTAGAAGGATGGGGTATGGAGTGACTGGGTGTGTTCTGTGTACCATGTAGAAGGATGGAATAAGGAGTGACTAGGTGTGTTCTGTGTACCATGTAGAAGGATGGGGTATGGAGTGACTGGGTGTGTTCTGTGTACCATGTAGAAGGATGGAATAAGGAGTGACTGGGTGTGTTCTGTGTACCATGTAGAAGGATGGGGTATGGAGTGACTGGGTGTGTTCTGTGTACCATGTAGAAGGCTGGAATAAGGACTGACTGGGTGTGTTCTGTGTACCATGTAGAAGGATGGAATAAGGAGTGACTGGATGTGTTCTGTGTACCATGTAGAAGGATGGAATAAGGAGTGACTGGGTGTGTTCTGTGTACCATGTAGAAGGATGGAATACGGAGTGACTGGGTGTGTTCTGTGTACCATGTAGAAGGATGGAATAAGGAGTGACTGGGTGTGTTCTGTGTACCATGTAGAAGGATGGAATAAGGAGTGACTGGGTGTGTTCTGTGTACCATGTAGAAGGATGGAATATGGAGTGACTGGGTGTGTTCTGTGTACCATGTAGAAGGATGGAATAAGGAGTGACTGGGTGTGTTCTGTGTCCCATGAAGAAGGACGGGGTGTGGAGTGACTGGGTGTGTTCTGTGTAGCATGTAGAAGGATGGGGTATGGAGTGACTGGGTGTGTTCTGTGTAGCATGTAGAAGGATGGGGTATGGAGTGACTGGGTGTGTTCTGTGTAGCATGTAGAAGGATGGAATAAGGAGTGACTGGGTGTGTTCTGTGTACCATGTAGAAGGATGGGGTATGGAGTGACTGGGTGTGTTCTGTGTACCATGTAGAAGGATGGAATAAGGAGTGACTGGGTGTGTTCTGTGTACCATGTAGAAGGATGGGGTATGGAGTGACTGGGTGTGTTCTGTGTACCATGTAGAAGGATGGAATAAGGAGTGACTGGGTGTGTTCTGTGTACCATGTAGAAGGATGGAATAAGGAGTGACTGGGTGTGTTCTGTGTACCATGTAGAAGGATGGAATATGGAGTGACTGGGTGTGTTCTGTGTACCATGTAGAAGGATGGGGTATGGAGTGACTGGGTGTGTTCTGTGTACCATGTAGAAGGATGGAATAAGGAGTGACTGGGTGTGTTCTGTGTACCATGTAGAAGGATGGAATAAGGAGTGACTGGGTGTGTTCTGTGTACCATGTAGAAGGATGGGGTATGGAGTGACTGGGTGTGTTCTGTGTACCATGTAGAAGGATGGAATAAGGAGTGACTGGGTGTGTTCTGTGTACCATGTAGAAGGATGGAATATGGAGTGACTGGGTGTGTTCTGTGTACCATGTAGAAGGATGGAATAAGGAGTGACTGGGTGTGTTCTGTGTCCCATGAAGAAGGATGGGGTGTGGAGTGACTGGGTGTGTTCTGTGTAGCATGTAGAAGGATGGGGTATGGAGTGACTGGGTGTGTTCTGTGTAGCATGTAGAAGGATGGGGTATGGAGTGACTGGGTGTGTTCTGTGTAGCATGTAGAAGGATGGGGTATGGAGTGACTGGGTGTGTTCTGTGTAGCATGTAGAAGGATGGAATAAGGAGTGACTGGGTGTGTTCTGTGTACCATGTAGAAGGATGGGGTATGGAGTGACTGGGTGTGTTCTGTGTACCATGTAGAAGGATGGAATAAGGAGTGACTGGGTGTGTTCTGTGTACCATGTAGAAGGATGGGGTATGGAGTGACTGGGTGTGTTCTGTGTACCATGTAGATGGATGGGGTATGGAGTGACTGGGTGTGTTCTGTGTACCATGTAGAAGGATGGAATAAGGAGTGACTGGGTGTGTTCTGTGTACCATGTAGAAGGATGGAATAAGGAGTGACTGGGTGTGTTCTGTGTACCATGTAGAAGGATGGAATATGGAGTGACTGGGTGTGTTCTGTGTACCATGTAGATGGATGGGGTATGGAGTGACTGGGTGTGTTCTGTGTACCATGTAGAAGGATGGAATAAGGAGTGACTGGGTGTGTTCTGTGTACCATGTAGAAGGATGGAATAAGGAGTGACTGGGTGTGTTCTGTGTACCATGTAGAAGGATGGAATATGGAGTGACTGGGTGTGTTCTGTGTACCATGTAGAAGGATGGGGTATGGAGTGACTGGGTGTGTTCTGTGTACCATGTAGAAGGATGGAATAAGGAGTGACTGGGTGTGTTCTGTGTACCATGTAGAAGGATGGAATAAGGAGTGACTGGGTGTGTTCTGTGTACCATGTAGAAGGATGGGGTATGGAGTGACTGGGTGTGTTCTGTGTACCATGTAGAAGGATGGAATAAGGAGTGACTGGGTGTGTTCTGTGTACCATGTAGAAGGATGGAATATGGAGTGACTGGGTGTGTTCTGTGTACCATGTAGAAGGATGGAATAAGGAGTGACTGGGTGTGTTCTGTGTCCCATGAAGAAGGATGGGGTGTGGAGTGACTGGGTGTGTTCTGTGTAGCATGTAGAAGGATGGGGTATGGAGTGACTGGGTGTGTTCTGTGTAGCATGTAGAAGGATGGGGTATGGAGTGACTGGGTGTGTTCTGTGTAGCATGTAGAAGGATGGGGTATGGAGTGACTGGGTGTGTTCTGTGTAGCATGTAGAAGGATGGAATAAGGAGTGACTGGGTGTGTTCTGTGTACCATGTAGAAGGATGGGGTATGGAGTGACTGGGTGTGTTCTGTGTACCATGTAGAAGGATGGAATAAGGAGTGACTGGGTGTGTTCTGTGTACCATGTAGAAGGATGGGGTATGGAGTGACTGGGTGTGTTCTGTGTACCATGTAGATGGATGGGGTATGGAGTGACTGGGTGTGTTCTGTGTACCATGTAGAAGGATGGAATAAGGAGTGACTGGGTGTGTTCTGTGTACCATGTAGAAGGATGGAATAAGGAGTGACTGGGTGTGTTCTGTGTACCATGTAGAAGGATGGAATATGGAGTGACTGGGTGTGTTCTGTGTACCATGTAGAAGGATGGGGTATGGAGTGACTGGGTGTGTTCTGTGTACCATGTAGAAGGATAGAATAAGGAGTGACTGGGTGTGTTCTGTGTACCATGTAGAAGGATGGAATAAGGAGTTACTGGGTGTGTTCTGTGTACCATGTAGAAGGATGGGGTATGGCGTGACTGGGTGTGTTCTGTGTACCATGTAGAAGGATGGAATAAGGAGTGACTGGGTGTGTTCTGTGTACCATGTAGAAGGATGGAATATGGAGTGACTGGGTGTGTTCTGTGTAGCATGTAGAAGGATGGGGTATGGAGTGACTGGGTGTGTTCTGTGTAGCATGTAGAAGGATGGGGTATGGAGTGACTGGGTGTGTTCTGTGTAGCATGTAGAAGGATGGGGTATGGAGTGACTGGGTGTGTTCTGTGTAGCATGTAGAAGGATGGAATAAGGAGTGACTGGGTGTGTTCTGTGTACCATGTAGAAGGATGGGGTATGGAGTGACTGGGTGTGTTCTGTGTACCATGTAGAAGGATGGAATAAGGAGTGACTGGGTGTGTTCTGTGTACCATGTAGAAGGATGGGGTATGGAGTGACTGGGTGTGTTCTGTGTACCATGTAGAAGGATGGAATAAGGAGTGACTGGGTGTGTTCTGTGTACCATGTAGAAGGATGGAATAAGGAGTGACTGGGTGTGTTCTGTGTACCATGTAGAAGGATGGGGTATGGAGTGACTGGGTGTGTTCTGTGTACCATGTAGAAGGATGGGGTATGGAGTGACTGGGTGTGTTCTGTGTACCATGTAGAAGGATGGGGTATGGAGTGACTGGGTGTGTTCTGTGTACCATGTAGAAGGATGTAATAAGGAGTGACTGGGTGTGTTCTGTGTACCATGTAGAAGGATGGAATAAGGAGTGACTGGGTGTGTTCTGTGTCCCATGTAGAAGGATGGAATATGGAGTGACTGGGTGTGTTCTGTGTACCATGTAGAAGGATGGAATAAGGAGTGACTGGGTGTGTTCTGTGTCCCATGAAGAAGGATGGGGTGTGGAGTGACTGGGTGTGTTCTGTGTAGCATGTAGAAGGATGGGGTATGGAGTGACTGGGTGTGTTCTGTGTAGCATGTAGAAGGATGGGGTATGGAGTGACTGGGTGTGTTCTGTGTAGCATGTAGAAGGATGGAATAAGGAGTGACTGGGTGTGTTCTGTGTACCATGTAGAAGGATGGGGTATGGAGTGACTGGGTGTGTTCTGTGTACCATGTAGAAGGATGGAATAAGGAGTGACTGGGTGTGTTCTGTGTACCATGTAGAAGGATGGAATAAGGAGTGACTGGGTGTGTTCTGTGTACCATGTAGAAGGATGGGGTATGGAGTGACTGGGTGTGTTCTGTGTACCATGTAGAAGGATGGAATAAGGAGTGACTGGGTGTGTTCTGTGTACCATGTAGAAGGATGGGGTATGGAGTGACTGGGTGTGTTCTGTGTACCATGTAGAAGGATGGGGTATGGAGTGACTGGGTGTGTTCTGTGTACCATGTAGAATGATGGAATAAGGAGTGACTGGGTGTGTTCTGTGTACCATGTAGAAGGATGGGGTATGGAGTGACTGGGTGTGTTCTGTGTACCATGTAGAAGGATGGAATAAGGAGTGACTGGGTGTGTTCTGTGTACCATGTAGAAGGATGGAATAAGGAGTGACTGGGTGTGTTCTGTGTACCATGTAGAAGGATGGAATATGGAGTGACTGGGTGTGTTCTGTGTACCATGTAGAAGGATGGAATATGGAGTGACTGGGTGTGTTCTGTGTACCATGTAGAAGGATGGAATAAGGAGTGACTGGGTGTGTTCTGTGTACCATGTAGAAGGATGGAATAAGGAGTGACTGGGTGTGTTCTGTGTACCATGTAGAAGGATGGGGTATGGAGTGACTGGGTGTGTTCTGTGTACCATGTAGAAGGATGGAATAAGGAGTGACTGGGTGTGTTCTGTGTACCATGTAGAAGGATGGAATATGGAGTGACTGGGTGTGTTCTGTGTACCATGTAGAAGGATGGAATAAGGAGTGACTGGGTGTGTTCTGTGTACCATGTAGAAGGATGGAATATGGAGTGACTGGGTGTGTTCTGTGTACCATGTAGAAGGATGGAATAAGGAGTGACTGGGTGTGTTCTGTGTACCATGTAGAAGGATGGAATAAGGAGTGACTGGGTGTGTTCTGTGTACCATGTAGAAGGATGGAATAAGGAGTGACTGGGTGTGTTCTGTGTACCATGTAGAAGGATGGGGTATGGAGTGACTGGGTGTGTTCTGTGTACCATGTAGAAGGATGGAATAAGGAGTGACTGGGTGTGTTCTGTGTACCATGTAGAAGGATGGAATAAGGAGTGACTGGGTGTGTTCTGTGTACCATGTAGAAGGATGGGGTATGGAGTGACTGGGTGTGTTCTGTGTACCATGTAGAAGGATGGAATAAGGAGTGACTGGGTGTGTTCTGTGTACCATGTAGAAGGATGGGGTATGGAGTGACTGGGTGTGTTCTGTGTACCATTTAGAAGGATGGGGTATGGAGTGACTGGGTGTGTTCTGTGTACCATGTAGAAGGATGTAATAAGGAGTGACTGGGTGTGTTCTGTGTACCATGTAGAAGGATGGAATAAGGAGTGACTGGGTGTGTTCTGTGTACCATGTAGAAGGATGGAATATGGAGTGACTGGGTGTGTTCTGTGTACCATGTAGAAGGATGGAATAAGGAGTGACTGGGTGTGTTCTGTGTCCCATGAAGAAGGATGGGGTGTGGAGTGACTGGGTGTGTTCTGTGTAGCATGTAGAAGGATGGGGTATGGAGTGACTGGGTGTGTTCTGTGTACCATGTAGAAGGATGGAATAAGGAGTGACTGGGTGTGTTCTGTGTACCATGTAGAAGGATGGGGTATGGAGTGACTGGGTGTGTTCTGTGTACCACTTAGAAGGATGGGGTATGGAGTGACTGGGTGTGTTCTGTGTACCATGTAGAAGGATGTAATAAGGAGTGACTGGGTGTGTTCTGTGTACCATGTAGAAGGATGGAATAAGGAGTGACTGGGTGTGTTCTGTGTACCATGTAGAAGGATGGAATATGGAGTGACTGGGTGTGTTCTGTGTACCATGTAGAAGGATGGAATAAGGAGTGACTGGGTGTGTTCTGTGTCCCATGAAGAAGGATGGGGTGTGGAGTGACTGGGTGTGTTCTGTGTAGCATGTAGAAGGATGGGGTATGGAGTGACTGGGTGTGTTCTGTGTAGCATGTAGAAGGATGGGGTATGGAGTGACTGGGTGTGTTCTGTGTAGCATGTAGAAGGATGGAATAGGGAGTGACTGGGTGTGTTCTGTGTACCATGTAGAAGGATGGGGTATGGAGTGACTGGGTGTGTTCTGTGTACCATGTAGAAGGATGGAATAAGGAGTGACTGGGTGTGTTCTGTGTACCATGTAGAAGGATGGAATAAGGAGTGACTGGGTGTGTTCTGTGTACCATGTAGAAGGATGGAATAAGGAGTGACTGGGTGTGTTCTGTGTACCATGTAGAAGGATGGGGTATGGAGTGACTGGGTGTGTTCTGTGTACCATGTAGAAGGATGGAATAAGGAGTGACTGGGTGTGTTCTGTGTACCATGTAGAAGGATGGGGTATGGAGTGACTGGGTGTGTTCTGTGTACCATGTAGAAGGATGGGGTATGGAGTGACTGGGTGTGTTCTGTGTACCATGTAGAATGATGGAATAAGGAGTGCCTGGGTGTGTTCTGTGTACCATGTAGAAGGATGGGGTATGGAGTGACTGGGTGTTTTCTGTGTACCATGTAGAAGGATGGAATAAGGAGTGACTGGGTGTGTTCTGTGTACCATGTAGAAGGATGGAATAAGGAGTGACTGGGTGTGTTCTGTGTACCATGTAGAAGGATGGGGTATGGAGTGACTGGGTGTGTTCTGTGTACCATGTAGAAGGATGGGGTATGGAGTGACTGGGTGTGTTCTGTGTACCATGTAGAAGGATGGAATAAGGAGTGACTGGGTGTGTTCTGTGTACCATGTAGAAGGATGGAATAAGGAGTGACTGGGTGTGTTCTGTGTACCATGTAGAAGGATGGGGTATGGAGTGACTGGGTGTGTTCTGTGTACCATGTAGAAGGATGGAATAAGGAGTGACTGGGTGTGTTCTGTGTACCATGTAGAAGGATGGGGTATGGAGTGACTGGGTGTGTTCTATGTACCATGTAGAAGGATGGGGTATGGAGTGACTGGGTGTGTTCTGTGTACCATGTGGAATGATGGAATAAGGAGTGACTGGGTGTGTTCTGTGTACCATGTAGAAGGATGGGGTATGGAGTGACTGGGTGTGTTCTGTGTACCATGTAGAAGGATGGAATAAGGAGTGACTGGGTGTGTTCTGTGTACCATGTAGAAGGATGGAATAAGGAGTGACTGGGTGTGTTCTGTGTACCATGTAGAAGGATGGGGTATGGAGTGACTGGGTGTGTTCTGTGTACCATGTAGAAGGATGGAATAAGGAGTGACTGGGTGTGTTCTGTGTACCATGTAGAAGAATGGAATAAGGAGTGACTGGGTGTGTTCTGTGTACCATGTAGAAGGATGGGGTATGGAGTGACTGGGTGTGTTCTGTGTACCATGTAGAAGGATGGAATAAGGAGTGACTGGGTGTGTTCTGTGTACCATGTAGAAGGATGGGGTATGGAGTGACTGGGTGTGTTCTGTGTACCATGTAGAAGGATGGGGTATGGAGTGACTGGGTGTGTTCTGTGTACCATGTAGAATGATGGAATAAGGAGTGACTGGGTGTGTTCTGTGTACCATGTAGAAGGATGGGGTATGGAGTGACTGGGTGTGTTCTGTGTACCATGTAGAAGGATGGAATAAGGAGTGACTGGGTGTGTTCTGTGTACCATGTAGAAGGATGGAATATGGAGTGACTGGGTGTGTTCTGTGTACCATGTAGAAGGATGGAATATGGAGTGACTGGGTGTGTTCTGTGTACCATGTAGAAGGATGGAATAAGGAGTGACTGGGTGTGTTCTGTGTACCATGTAGAAGGATGGAATAAGGAGTGACTGGGTGTGTTCTGTGTACCATGTAGAAGGATGGGGTATGGAGTGACTGGGTGTGTTCTGTGTACCATGTAGAAGGATGGAATAAGGAGTGACTGGGTGTGTTCTGTGTACCATGTAGAAGGATGGAATATGGAGTGACTGGGTGTGTTCTGTGTACCATGTAGAAGGATGGAATAAGGAGTGACTGGGTGTGTTCTGTGTACCATGTAGAAGGATGGAATATGGAGTGACTGGGTGTGTTCTGTGTACCATGTAGAAGGATGGAATAAGGAGTGACTGGGTGTGTTCTGTGTACCATGTAGAAGGATGGAATAAGGAGTGACTGGGTGTGTTCTGTGTACCATGTAGAAGGATGGAATAAGGAGTAACTGGGTGTGTTCTGTGTACCATGTAGAAGGATGGGGTATGGAGTGACTGGGTGTGTTCTGTGTACCATGTAGAAGGATGGAATAAGGAGTGACTGGGTGTGTTCTGTGTACCATGTAGAAGGATGGAATAAGGAGTGACTGGGTGTGTTCTGTGTACCATGTAGAAGGATGGGGTATGGAGTGACTGGGTGTGTTCTGTGTACCATGTAGAAGGATGGAATAAGGAGTGACTGGGTGTGTTCTGTGTACCATGTAGAAGGATGGGGTATGGAGTGACTGGGTGTGTTCTGTGTACCATGTAGAAGGATGGGGTATGGAGTGACTTATGTGTGTTCTGTGTACCATGTAGAAGGATGTAATAAGGAGTGACTGGGTGTGTTCTGTGTACCATGTAGAAGGATGGAATAAGGAGTGACTGGGTGTGTTCTGTGTCCCATGTAGAAGGATGGAATATGGAGTGACTGGGTGTGTTCTGTGTACCATGTAGAAGGATGGAATAAGGAGTGACTGGGTGTGTTCTGTGTCCCATGAAGAAGGATGGGGTGTGGAGTGACTGGGTGTGTTCTGTGTAGCATGTAGAAGGATGGGGTATGGAGTGACTGGGTGTGTTCTGTGTAGCATGTAGAAGGATGGGGTATGGAGTGACTGGGTGTGTTCTGTGTAGCATGTAGAAGGATGGGGTATGGAGTGACTGGGTGTGTTCTGTGTACCATGTAGAAGGATGGGGTGTGGAGTGACTGGGTGTGTTCTGTGTAGCATGTAGAAGGATGGGGTATGGAGTGACTGGGTGTGTTCTGTGTACCATGTAGAAGGATGGGGTGTGGAGTGACTGGGTGTGTTCTGTGTAGCATGTAGAAGGATGGGGTATGGAGTGACTGGGTGTGTTCTGTGTACCATGTAGAAGGATGGAATAAGGAGTGACTGGGTGTGTTCTGTGTACCATGTAGAAGGATGGGGTGTGGAGTGACTGGGTGTGTTCTGTGTAGCATGTAGAAGGATGGGGTATGGAGTGACGGTGTGTTCTGTGTAGCATGAAGAAGGATGGGGTGTGGAGTGACTGGGTGTGTTCTGTGTAGCATGTAGAAGGATGGGGTATGGAGTGACTGGGTGTGTTCTGTGTAGCATGTAGAAGGATGGAATAAGGAGTGACTGGGTGTGTTCTGTGTACCATGTAGAAGGATGGAATAAGGAGTGACTGGGTGTGTTCTGTGTACCATGTAGAAGGATGGGGTATGGAGTGACTGGGTGTGTTCTGTGTACCATGTAGAAGGATGGAATATGGAGTGACTGGGTGTGTTCTGTGTACCATGTAGAAGGATGGGGTGTGGAGTGACTGGGTGTGTTCTGTGTAGCATGTAGAAGGATGGGGTATGGAGTGACTGGGTGTGTTCTGTGTAGCATGAAGAAGGATGGAATAAGGAGTGACTGGGTGTGTTCTGTGTACCATGTAGAAGGATGGAATAAGGAGTGACTGGGTGTGTTCTGTGTACCATGTAGAAGGATGGGGTGTGGAGTGACTGGGTGTGTTCTGTGTCCCATGTAGAAGGATGGGGTATGGAGTGACTGGGTGTGTTCTGTGTACCATGTAGAAGGATGGGGTGTGGAGTGACTGGGTGTGTTCTGTGTAGCATGAAGAAGGATGGGGTGTGATCTGTGTGAAGTTGGTAAGGGAGATAGAGATAGAGAGTGAGAGAAATAGTGTGTGCGTGTTTGTGTGCGTCTTACCTTGACGTGGGGTTTAGCCAGTAGATTGAGCAGCTCGCTGATCTCTTCACTGGCACTTTTACCCTGCAGTTCCTCAGACAGCTGAGAGTAGGTGAGTGAGTGAGGGAATTGAAAGAGCAAGAAAGAGAGAAAGATAGGAAGAGAGAGAGTGTCTGTTAGCATTAATATAGTCAAGTGATAGTGAGACAGTCATACAGAACAACAGACTAACATGCTGACCAGATCGGACACGACACGCGCGTTGCAAAATAAATGTACACATACATGTTAATCAATAATTTCACCCACACTGCTCGTGGGCGTCAGCGAGCGTCTGCATGGCCAGGCGCTAAAATAGAAAATTGGTTCTATTTGTGACGCTCAAAGCGCTGCAAGTCCGGCCTCTCCCATCTCCTCATTGGTTTTTAGAAGCATATACCCACGTGGGTGACTGAAAGATGAACTTAGGCACGCACTAAGAACGAGGGAGAGCTCAGTTTGCCTTTTTTTTTTGTTGTCTTTAAGTGTTTTGGAAAGTTTGTGGTCGCTATCTACAGTGGCAAGAAAAAGTATGTGAACCCTTTGGAATTACCTGGATTTCTGCATAAATTGGTCGTCAAATTTGATCTGATCTTCATCTAAGTCACAACAATAGACAAACACAGTCTGCTTAAACGAATAACACACAAACAATTATACGTTTTGATATCTTTATTGAACACACCGTGTAAAACATTCACAGTGTAGGTTGGAAAACGTATGTGAACCCCTAGGCTAATGACTTTTCCAAAAGCTAATTGGAGTCAGGCGTCAGCTAACCTGGAGTCCAATCAATGAGACGAGATTGGAGATGTTGGTTAGAGCTGCCCTGCCCTATAAAAATACTCACAACATTTGAGTTTGCTATTCACAAGAAGCATTCCCTGATGTGAACCATACCTCGAACAAAAGAGATCTCTAAAAGCCTTGATGTTCATCAAGACAAATGCTCTATTATTGGAGAAAGTTCAGCACTGTTGCTACTCTCCCTAGGAGTGACCGTCCTGCAAGAGCACAGTGTAGAATGCTCAATGATGTTAAGAAGAATCCTAGAGTGTCAGCTAAAGACTTACAGAAATCTCTGGAACATGCTAATGTCTCTGTTGACGAGTCTACGATATGTAAAACACTAAACAAGAATGGTGTTCCGAAGAAGCCACTGCTGTCCAAAAAAAACACATTGCTGCACGTCTGAAGTTAGCAAAAGTGCACCTGGATGTTCCACAGCGCTACTGGCAAAATATTCTGTGGACAGATGAAACTACAGTTGAGTTGTTTGGAACAAACACACAACACTGTGTGGTGAAAAAAGGCACAGCACACCAACATCAAAACCTCATCGCAACTGTAAAGTATGGTGGAGGGAACATCATGGTTTGGAGCTGCTTTGCTGCCTCAGTGCCTGGACAGCTTGCTATCATCGACTGAAAAATGGATTCCCAAGTTTATCAAGACATTTTGCAGGAGAATGTTAGTCTATCTGTCCGCCAATTGAAGCTCAACAGAAATTGGATGATGCAACAGGACAACGACCCAAAACACAGAAGTAAATCAACAACAGAATGGCTTCAACAGAAGAAAATACACCTTTGAGTGGTCCAGTCATTTCTGACCTCAACCCGATTGAGATGCTGTGGCATGACCTCGAGAGCAGTTCACCAGACATCCCAAGAATATTGCTGAACTGAAACAGTTTTGTAAAGATGAATGGTCCAAAACTCCTCCTGACCGTTGTGCAGGTCTGTTCCGCAACTACAGAAAACGTTTGGTTGAGTTTATTGCTGCCAAAGGAGGGTTAACCAGTTATTAAATCCAAGGGTTCACATACTTTTCCCACTCTATACTGTGAATGTTTACACGGTGTGTTCAATAAAGACATGAAAACATATAATTGTTTGTGTTATTAGTTTAAGCAGACTGTGTTTGTCTATTGTTGTGACCTAGATGAAGTCAGATAAAATTGTATAACCAATTTATGCAGCAATCCAGGTAATTCCAAAGGGTTCACATACTTTTTCTTGCCATTGTAGCTTCTTAGTTTGGATCCCGCGACGCAGTTGGCATCAGTTTCTGGGACTGCTTGTCTTTTTCCAGTGATCTGACAAAGCCGACAAAGGACAGGTCTGAGGAGCTATTTGGCGTCGCAGCTAGCCCAGCTGCTAGCTAGCTGCATATCAAGCCAGCAAGGTTCCTGAACGCAGCCCGTGACGCGGTTAGCCATTGTGGCTGGGACCGCAGATTATCCCGGGTTTGTGGCTGTCTAGATCCCTGCTGTTTGTTGTTTTCAATTTTCCCCATGACCTGCCCTGTCTGGAACTGCAAGGAGTAACAGCATAACCTACGATGAGTTGAATGAGTAGAACGGTGAGTCAATGAGTTGAATGAGTAGAACGGTGAGTCAATGAGTTGAATGAGTAGAACGGTGAGTCAATGAGTTGAATGAGTAGAACGGCAAGATGACAGCAATCTGTAAGTCATTGAGAGGACATCAGTTCTGTGTGTGAATTCATGATAACAATGACAGATAAATTAGACTATCTCGAGGGACAATCAAGGCGAAACAACACGGTTATGGATGGAATTGCAGAATCTCCACGAGACCTGGACGGAGTCCGCGGACAAAGTGAGAGAAATGATCTCTGGGAAATTGAAGATGGACAACAGGACGATTGAGGTGGAGCGCGCCCACAGGACTGGAGAACCCACCACCGGCCCAGGTGATAGGCCCAGGTGACAGGCCCAGGCCAATAGTGGTCAAGTTCCTGAGATTCAAGGACAAGATAGCTGTTATGGCAAGAGCCAAGAACTTGAGAGGAACGTATATCTTCCTCAACGAGGACTATCCTGAAGCTGTGCGCCAAAAGAGGAAAGAACTCATCCCAGCCATGAAAGCTGCCAGAGCGCGTGGGGACATTGCTTACATCCGCTATGACAGGCTCATTGTCCCCCCTCCCTCCCAGAAGCCTGGAAGGGATGACAGAGCCAAGCCTATGGATTCGTAGCCTCAACCGCGCACACACACACACACACACACACACACACACACACACACACACACACACACACACACACACACACACACACACACACACACACACACACACACACACACACACACACACACACACACACACACACACACACACACACACACACACACACACACAAATTGATTAATGGACGGCTGAATGTAAAAAAAATCTCTTGCTTTGCTTGCTCTTTTCAGTATTGTGTCTATCTCTGATAAGCTACCCAGGGAAGGGCTGAAAATAGCCCATATTAATATATGTAGCCTTAGAAATATGATTCATGAAATCAGTAACTTGCTAACATCAGATAACATTCATATATTAGCCATTTCTGAGACTCACTTAGATACTTCATTTGATAATACATCAGTAGCAATACATGGATATAACATCTATAGAAGAGACAGGAATGCTTATGGGGGAGGTGTTTCTGTATATATTCAGAGCCATATCCCTGTAATGCTTATAGAATATTTTATGTCAAGTGTTATTGAAGTGTTGTGGTTGCAGGATCACTTGGCTCATCTAAAGACTTTTCTTTTGGGTTGTTACTATAGGCCACCAAGTGCTAACAGTCAGTATCTAAATAATATGTATGAAATGCTTGATAGTGTATGTGATGTAAACAGAGAGGTCTACTTTCTTGGAGACCTGAATATTGACTGGTTTTCATTAAGTTGTCCACTCAAGAGGAAGCTTCTCACTGTAACCAGTGCCTGTAATCTGGTTCAGGTTATTAATCAACCTACCAGGGTGTTTACAAACACTACAGGAACAAGATCATCCACATGTATCGATCACATTTTTACTGATACCCATTGGATGCAGAGATCACAATGTAGTAGCTATATCCAGGAAATCCAAAATTCCAATAGCTGAGCCTAAAATAGTGTATAAAAGACAATACAAAAGATTTTGCTGTGACTCTTATGTGGATGATGCTAAAAATGTGTTGGTCTGATGTGATTAATGAGGAGCATCCAGACACTACAGTTGATGAATATATGAAATTGCTTCTTCCAATTATTGATAAACATGCACCTGTTAAGAAACTGACTGTTAGAACTGTTAAGGCTCCATGGATTGATGAGGAATTGAAAAACTGTTTGGTTGAAAGAGATGGGGCAAAAGGAGTGGCTAATAAGTCTGGCTGCACATCTGACTGGCTGACTTACTGCAAATTGAGAAATTATGTAACTAGACTCAACAAAAAGAAGAAGAAACTAAATTATGAAGCCAAGATCAATGATATAAAGAATGATGGAAAAAAAACTTGAGTACTTTAAATTAAATTATGAGCAGAAAGACAAATTCAACTCCATCTTTCATCAAATCAGATGGCTTATATTCATAACAAAACCATTTGATGTTGCCAATTACTTGAATGATTACTTCAATGGCAAAGTGGGCGAACTTAGGCAGGAAATGCCAACAACGAACAGAGAGGAATTGTACTCATGCATAAACAAAAAATAATGAAAGAAAAGCATTGCAAGTTTGAATTTTGTAAAGTTAGTGTGGGAGAGGTGGGGAACTGATTGTAATCGATCAGTAATGACAAACCTCCTGGCATTGACAACTTAGATGGAAAGCTACTGAGGATGGTAGCTGACTCTAAAGCCACTCCTATCTGTCATATCTTTAATCTGAGCCCAGAGGAGTCTTTGTCCTCAGGCCTGGAGGGAAGCCAAAAGTAATTCCACTACCCAAGAGTGGTAAAGCGGCCTTTGCTGGTTCGAACATCGGACCTATAATCTTGCTGACAGCTCTTAGCAAACTGTTGGAAAAAATTGTGTTTAATCAAATACAATGCTATTTCTCTGTAAAGAAATTAACAACAGACTTTCAGCATGCTTATAGAGAAAAGCACTCAACATGTACTGCACTGACACAAATGACTGAAGATTGGTAAAAAAAAAATTGGTAATAAGGGAATTGTGGGAGCTGTACTGTTAGATTTCAGTGCAGCCTTTGCTATTATTGATCATAACCTGTTGTTGAAAAAACGTATGTGCTCTGCCATATCGTGGATTCAGAGCCATCTATCTAAACTCAGCAAAAAAAGAAACGCTCCTTTTTCAGGACCCTGTCTTCAAAGATAATTCGTAAAAATCCAAATAACTTCACAGAGCTTCATTGTAAAGGGTTTAAACACTGTTTCCCATGCTTTCAATGACCCAATGACCCATAAACAATTAATGAAGATGCACCTGTGGAACGGTCGTTAAGACACTAACAGCTTACAGACGGTAGGCAATTAAGGTCACAGTTATGAAAACGTAGGACACTGAAGAGGCCTTTCTACTGACTCTGAAAAACACCAAAAGAAAGATGCCCAGGGTCCCTGCTCATCTGTGTGAATGTGCCTTAGGCATGCTGCAAGGAGGCATGAGGACTGCAGATGTGGCCAGGGCAATAAATTGCAATGTCCGTACTGTGAGACGCCTAAGACAGCACTACAGGGAGACAGAACGGACAGCTGATCGTCCTCGTAGTGGCAGACCACTTGTAACACCTGCACAGGATCGGTACATCCGAACATCACACCTGCGGGACAGGTACAGGATGGCAACAACAACTACCCGAGTTACACCAGGAACACACAATCCCTCCATCAGTGCTCAGACTGTCCGCAATAGGCTGAGAGAGGCTGGACTGAGGGCTTGTAGGCCTGTTGTAAGGCAGGTCCTCACCAGACATCACCGGCAACAACGTCGCCTATGGGCACAAACCCACCGTCGCTGGACCAGACAGGACTGGCAAAAAGTGCTCTTCACTGACGAGTCACGATTTTGTCTCATAAGGGGTGATAGTCGGATTTGCGTTTATCGTCATCGGAATGAGCGTTACACCGAGGCCTGTACTCTGGAGCGGGATCGATTTGGAGGTGGAGGGTCCGTCATGGTCTGGGGCGGTGTGTCACAGCATCATCGGACTGAGCTCGTTGTCATTGCAGGCAATCTCAACGCAGTGCGTTACAGGGAAGACATCCTCCTCACTCATGTGGTACCCTTCCTGCAGGCTCATCCTGACATGACCCTCCAGCATGACAATGCCACCAGCCATTCTGCTCGTTATGTGCATGATTTCCTGCAAGACAGGAAGTTCAGTGTTCTGCCATGGCCAGCAAAGAGCCCGGATCTCAATCCCATTGAGCACGTCTGGGACCTGTTGGATCGGAGGGTGAGGTCTAGGGCCATTAACCCCAGAAATGGAACTTGCAGGTGATGGAACTTCCAGGAACTTGCAGGTGCCTTGGTGGGGTAACATCTCACAGCAAGAACTGGCAAATCTGGTGCAGTCCATGAGGAGGAGATGCACTGCAGCACTTAGTGCAGCTGGTGGCCACATCAGACACTGACTGTTACTTTAGATTTTGACCACCCCCCCTTTGTTCAGGGACACATTATTCAATTTCTGTTAGTCACATGTCTGTGGAACTTGTTCAGTTTATGTCTCAGTTGTGGAATCTTATGTTCATACAAATATTTACACATGTTAAGTTAACTGAAAATAAACGCAGTTGACAGTGGGAGGACGTTTCTTTTTTTTCTGAGTTAAGAACTCAGAGGGTTTTCTTTAATGGAAGCTTCTCTAATGTCAAACACGTAAAGTGTGGTGTACCGCAGTGCAACTCTCCACTCTTCTATTTTTACCAATGACCTGCCACTGGCATTAAACAAAGCATGTGTGTCCATGTATGCTGATGATTCAACCATATACGCATCAGCAACCACAGCTAATGAAGTCACTGAAACCCTTAACAAAGAGTTGCAATCTGTTTTGGAATGGGTGACCTGTAATCAACTGGTCCTGAACATCTCTAAAACTAAGAGCATTGTATTTGGTCCAAATCATTCCTTAAGTTCTAGACCTCGGCTGAATCTGGTAATGAATGGTGTGGCTGTTGAACAAGTTGAGGAGACTAAATTACTTGGCATTACCTTAGAGTGTAAACTGTCATGGTCAAAACATATAGATTTAATGGTTGTAAAGATGGGGAGAGGTCTAGCCGTAATAAAGTGATGCTCTGCTTTTTTGACACCACACTCCACAAAGCAAGTCCTGCAGGCTCTAGTTTTATCTTATCTTGATTATTGCCCAGTCATATGGTCCAGTGCTGCAAGGAAAGACCTAGTTAAACTGCAGCTGGTCCAGAACAGAGCGGCACGTCTTGCTCTTCATTGAAATCAGAGGGCTGATATAAATACTATGCATGCCAGTCTCTCTTGTTAAGAGTTGAGGAGAGACTGACTGCATCACTTCTTCTTTATAAGAAACACCCATGTGTTGAAAATCCCAAATTGTTTGCATAGTCAACTTACACACAGCTCTGACACACACACTTATCCCACCAGACATGTCTTTTCACAGTCCCCAAATCCAGAACAAATTCAAGAAAGCGTACAGTATTATATAGAGCCCTTATTGCATGGAACTTCCTTCCATCTCATATTGCTAAAAAAAACAGCAAACCTGGTTTCAAAAAACAGATAAAGCAACACCTTGCGGCACAACGCCTCTCCCCTATTTGACCTAGATAGTTTCTGTGTATGCATTGATATGTAGGCTACGTGTCTTTAAAAAAAATGTATGTAGTTCTGTCCTTGAGCGTTTATGTTTATGTCCCAGGACAAATTAACTAGCAACCGCAAGCTAGATAGCTAAATTGTCATAAATGTTTAATGCTTTTCGACCTGTCCCCAAACGAATATAATTGGTTCAGAGTTGTTGATGTTTCAACCTGCATGCGTGTCCTGATCGGTCTGGTGTGGGGTACAAAATCAGCAGGCGTGCAAGCAGTTTGGTCAGTATGTAACAAGGCCAGACAAAAAGAGGCCCCAGTCATGCTCTAGAGGTAATAATCCCTGTCTGTGTGCTGAGGGCCGCCAGGCAGCATGAAGAGAGACAGCCCATCAATCTGATGTCTCCCTAATACGCTCTGCTTCAGCACCCGAGCAAAAGCCAGGGGCCCAGACCCAAACTTGGTGGGCTGCTGCCTGGACCAGGCCCGTGGTTGTCTGGTTGTCTAGAGGGGGTGGCCGGTCTCATCTCCGTGGACTGGACAGGAGCTGATTTATGGGTGCCCTGGCAGAGAGAGCCGTGGTTCCCTGGGGGTGAGGAGGGCTGGAGAGAAGCGGCGAAGGAGCGGCTGAGTGCCCAGACAAAGGGCCGCTTGTGAGTGAACGGGGATGAGGAGGAGAACCGCCTGAACCGCGTCTGTTCAACGAGCCCCGGTGAAAAATCACAAGAGCTCTGAGAATCCTCCCACTGGCAGGGACAAGAGGAGGAGTGTGTGGGAGGAGGAGGGGAGTACCAAAAAACCCACACACCAGGGTTAGGGTCAATCCAATTCAATTCTAGTCAATTCAGGAAGTACACTGAAATTCTAATTCCAATTCTCGTCAATGCTGTTCAATGGGGAAAATGAGGAAGTGGAATTTGGTATACTTTCTGAATTGACTGGAATAGAAAAGGAATTGACCCCTAACCCTGACACACACTGCTCTCTGTTGCTCAGAGCGAGCGACCACCAGTAGACTGACTGCATACTTTTCAGTTCACAGTAACGGGGGTCTAAAGCCGAGGGGAACAGTTCAAGGAACATCACCCTCCCACACACACACAGCCAGACACACACCCAAACTAGTGTGTGATGATTACAGAGGAAAAGAGCGGAGGATGTTTGACTAATGACGTCCAGGGTGAGGTAGCAGTCAGGTAGGGGTGAGGTACAAGGGCAGCAGGGGTGAAGGAAAGGCCCTCTCACCTCTTCTGTGACAAAAACACGTGTCCTGGAGGGGTTTTTCCACTTGGTGAGTCCCCTCCAGGGACAAAGAGCTGCCAGGTGGGTTAAGGGACAGCCCAGTAGACCCAGGTCAATGTCACTGCCCCCCCCCCCCCCCCCAGTTCATCCCAGGAGTATACGTCATCACCACAGAGAGAGAGGAGTCACTACTGCACTGCTGTTGCTCTCTGAAGGACAGACGGTGTGTGAGAGAGCGAGAGAAAAATAAAGATGAGGTTGTGAGCATCTTGCTCTGTACAGACATCATCCCTTGCCAAAGTGAACTGCTACGAGAGAGAACAGGTCCTTTTATTGTCTTATTAAAGGCTTCAGCTCATAACTCACTAGGGAGGAAAGATGACACAACATACTCTATACTACCTTCATGCTTCTACGCTACAATCACACTTTCCATTCTCTCTCTCTCTGTGTGTGTGTGTGTCTACTTTGTGGACTGTGGCTGAGTGTATTTCAGTCGTAACCCCATGGCCAGCCCCACACTGATGTCTGTTTAGACAGGCTTGATGTGGAGCACTGAGTTTACGGTTCCCGCGGCCATGAAACCCATTACGTTATTTCAAACACAAATAAAAACCTGCGTCTGGCTATAACCGATGCGCACATCTTGTTCAATTAAAGCTCGTCTTTTTGTGATTGAATTTTACACCAGATGTTTCCACAACATAAGGTAAATACATGGTTCTGTCTCCTGGACATGCTAAAACGGGCTTGGCGCTGGATGACACCATGAGACTGAAGAAGAAGACACTGAAGCGAACATCAACGTCTTCAGGTCTGTCTGTCCTAATGGCAATTACTTACCTGAAAGATCCAGCGGAAATCAGTTGAACATTCATATACACGGACAATATTTGTCAGTTTGTAACAATTCTTTAAGACAAAGACAAAGAAGGTACAGGTAACTGCCAAAATAAAGGAACCGCCAACATAAAGGGCGTTGGGCCACCACGAGACAGAACAGCTTCAATGCACCTTGGCTTAGATTCTACAAGTGTCTGGAACTCTATTGGAGGGATGCGACATTATTTTTCCACAAGAAATTCCATATTTTGTTGATGGTGGTAGAAAACGGTCAATTAGGTTGAGATCTGGTGACTGAGACACAAACGACCCACATGACCATAAGCATGATGGGATGGTTTAACTGCTTAAGTACCTCAGGAACCACACTTATGTGGAAGCACCCGCTTTCAATATACTTTGTTTCCTTCATTTACTCAAGAGTTTCCCTTATTTTGCCAGTTACCTGTGAATCAATGCAATGTAACTGTGGATTGACAGTCAGTGTGGAGAGAGAGAAGAGAGAGGTTCTCTCTGGGCCCACCTGGTGGCCAGTCTGGAGAATGACAGACTAGAGAGGATGGGAGGACAACCAACAGAGGAGAGGGCCAGGGTAAAGGAGGCTGGGAGCTGTGGCCTTGTGTGTAATGAATTTGTGCTTGTGAGTTTATGGGCCTTTTATGTGTGTGTGTGTGTGTGTGTGTGTGTGTGTGTGTGTGTGTGTGTGTGTGTGTGTGTGTGTGTGTGTGTGTGTGTGTGTGTGTGTGTGTGTATGCATGCATGTGGTTGCGCGTGTGTAATAGTATTTCATCAAGCCAGCCAGGTATTGTGAGGACTCATGAGGTCTGTCCTATAGCAGCAGCAGTAGAGGTCTGGTGGGTCTGTGGATGGAGTCACCTGCTGAGACCGCTCTAGACAGTGCACGAGGGCAGACAGGGGTTGAAGTGTCATTTTATGTGAGGCAATAAATTCAACCTCCATAAACGAAACTCAACCCCAAAATGAATTTCACCAAGACTTCCTCTACTCAAGAAGTTTAATACCATACACTCTACTACACACAATGACTTCAATAGCTTACATTTCGACGCTCGGCGAGACGACGCGGTTGAAAAGGGATACTTCTTAAAAACACACATAGTTCTTAAAAACACAAGTGCTCTGAATGGTTCTGGTTGGTGGCTCTGTCACTCCGGACCGCTCTGATAAATCATCTTTATCCTGATACCTGAGGTTTCTCACAGCATTTACGAGGAAGCGCACATTTCAAACGCGGTCATTTTAAAAATGAACAGGGGGCTGATAGGTGGATCCCTTAAATAAATACAGAGAAGGAAGCTTGCCATGACCCATGGAGGGAGAGAGGGAGAAGGAAAAATAAGTTGTCTCTCTCTCTCCCACACAATAGACAAACAGCAGTATTGTGCACTAAGTCCCTGGTGCTGTGTTGTGGACCCGGTGACCTGGGTTCCGTCTGTCATCCTGCCATCCATACATCCATCGGTCTTCTAGAGTTTCTCTGGGCCAGACCAGACCAGTCTCTCCAGTCCCAGGGCTGTTTGTGCGGTCATTGTCACGGCAGGCCGCTTAACAATGACAGCAATGGAGTTTGCAAGACAGCAACAACAGTCCTGAGACTCAGGCTAGGCACCCTCAGAAAAAGAAAGACACAGCCAGCTCAGCCAGGCCATAAAATAACCCACAAGACACACTCCACCTCTCTCTTTCTCTCAGATCCCTTTGACTCTCTGCCTCGCTCTCCTCTCTCCTCAGGCCTCCTCGGTGCTCTTTAGAAGGAGTTGAGGAATACTCCACAGCACTTTGATTACAATAAACAGAACAGGGGATTTAAAACACAACCACACATCATTAAACCACCACTTTACTAAACCAGACTGGATCAGTGGTTTATACAGGTGTGTGTGTGTACGCATGCTCTTGTGCAACCATGCACGTGTGTGTGTGTGTGTGTGTGTGTATGTGTGTGTGTGTGTGTTTGTAACGCTGCTAGTTCCATTACTGACCAATAGGAAGAAGCAGCACCAACACAATGTGATATATGTTTAGTTAATAATGACAGAGAAGGGTTTTCAGAGCTCTGATGATGAGAGGAGCAGAGAGTTTAACGGCCGTACAGATGATGGAAGTAAATAACCCATCGCTGGCAGCCATATTGGTACTCTGTCATGCACGCAGACACACACGCAGAGTGCTGGCATTTTGGGGAGAGGACGACAGGTTAATAAATTGACGGGGCCGTGTGCCACAGGTGATGGTGTGACATCGCCTCTCTCTCGCTTCTCTCCTATATTTATGCTCCCCGAGTCATTTCTCCTCTTTCATCTGACGCTTCGTCTCTTCCTGTCCTCTGCC